>NC_089317.1:22696659-22799159 GCF_036669915.1 Pocillopora verrucosa
AGAAGGCATGGTGTTCAATTTCGTAGGGAGATTAGAAATTAGTAGAAATAGGAGTTCTCATAAAACAAAACTGAGGTGAACACAACTTCCCTTCGTTAATTGTACCCCCTTTGTTCTGAGGATAGGCCAGCGATGTTTCCGACTGTCACCTTTACAAATCTGTGCATCGTTATGTGAATTCCAAAGGAAATTCTAGAGGTAGCTCTTTTCCTATTTCAATCATCAACATTAACTGTAACGTTAGCATGTACATCCTCCAAGAATGCGTTGGTCTTAGCCTGGGCTATGTTCGACTTGTACTTGTGCTACAAAGCACTCCCATTTTTAAATATTATTTGACTAGTAATAAGCACAGGTTAGGAAGTGCGGATGATATCGATCCCTGGAGTTGTTATGTAAATAAAAGTTTTATTTCCCCAAGGTATAGTCAGCAGTTCAACCAAAAAACTTGACAAAAATGCGATGTGGCTTTGCCATGACTGAGAGACTGATTGCCCCTAATCGTCTAGTCATCAGAATATCATAAACCTCTATTAGATGATAAAAAGTGTAATAAAAATTATTTAATGAGATATGACGAAAAAAAAACAAAAGTAAGCAGATTGCTTCATTTCGCCGCATATATTTGTCATAAATTTTATTAATGGAATTTATTACGTGCGCAAGTGGGCAGTATTCACAAAATAGACTTCAGTTCATTTCGCGTCGCCAATCACCTTGTTGCGTAACAGTTTGTTTTTTTCTCGGAAACAAGGACATCCGCTTACAACCAAAAGCAACAAACATGGCGAGTAATACGCCAAGAAGCTTTCACCTCTTCAATTGCGATAACTTGTGTAAGTTAAGTGAGGTGGAAGCTTTGTTCAAAGCCGTTAAAGGGAAGGTTCCCTTCAAGATTTTACAACTCAAGAGACACGAGTTTAGGCGAGAACAAATCGAGGAAATCGTTTTCCTAACGGTTCCAAACTTAAAGACAGTAGATTACGCTGTGTTCGTTGTTCATGCAGCTGAGGCCTGCCTCTCCTTTAGCGACGATAGTGGCTACGGAAAGATTTATGAGGCTTTGAAGAAGCGAACTGGCTGAGGTAGGACTGAAGCTGACACAACTGGAAAGAAACACTTCTTGATAGTCCTAACCCCGTTGAAGTGTTTGATCCATATCTGCATGAAGTTTCCCGCTTTGTTGATCAGTTTGACACAAAACATTAAAGGCTTCATTGTCAAGAAGATTCCAAAATTTGTTTTTAAAAATGAGATAAATGATGATCAATAATTAAAGAGAAATTATAGGTGTGGCATTGTCTTTCATTTAGAGATAAAAGCCCTGTTCAAATCAATAGAGGGTGACCCTCCTAGAAGGGTCACCCCCTTAAAAGGGGCCTAAGTTAACCGTCTCTATTGTATTTCTCACTTTAGTTTAAATTTAGTAGTATTTTCACAGAAGGAGAGTTACCCTGTCCCTAACCACCTACAAAAACAGGTCTCTTTTTCACTTTCAAGTTGATGCTTTGTGGAAAGATGGCCATCCAACAATGGAGCTAAGGCAAAAAATTGAACCTTACTTAAGTGAAGCTGACCTTGATATCGATAGGCTGATTGAAGAACCGGGACAAATAACCTAGGGACTCATGCTCTTCAACATCACCCTTAAGCGTAGGTTTGAGCTAGATGACATTGCCAAAGTTAGGAGAATAACATTTCCTAGAAAAACTGATCATTACCAACTATGGACAACTGGACATCTCAACGAAGCCTTGTGTTTTGACTTATTAGGAATGGAGGAGGTTGGTCTACACACTGCCCTGGTTAAGTGGCCGGCCCTGTCTTCTGGATGTCATTTTTCCAGAAGAAAAAGATTGAATGATATGAGGAGATAAGTTCAAAGGGAAGATTACTTTCGAGGAAAAAGATGCTACCTATAACAATTCGAGGGCAGCAGACTTCTTCACAGATTACATCACCCTAATAGAATCAAGAAAAGAAGGTTCGTTGATGTCAATGATGAAGGTGTAAAAAATTACGTAAACCATCTTGACAACTATCATCTCCTCAGTATGAGAACTCACCTTTTGTATGAAAACAATAACAATTTTTTAAAAAAATGTAATAACGACCTAGAAACAACCCTCCTCATCCCATTGTCTTGGAAAGTTAAGCACTAGATTGCCTTTCTGGTCAAAGAAAAATGAGTAGTTTTTTACTGATTTTTCTTTTCAGATGGAGCAGGACTCATCGATCTGCGAAGTTTCTGGACAGGAACTAACATCCTGCCCGCAAGCGACGTCCTGTTAGTCAAATTTGACGCAAACACCGACTTTCCAATAGCAGAAACATGTTTCCTGAGTCATACTATTCCAACAAACTATCATTGTTTTGAAGAATTTACGAAATACTGTGACATGGCTCTCAAGTATGGTGCCCTAGGGTTAAGCTTCACATAAAGTGGAGCTTTTCCATATTTCCCACCAGGCAAGAAACCCCTTACGGAACACATATTAGGCAGAATACCTCTGTTGGGTGCCCCTGGAACTTGTTGGAAGTTTTTAAACCCATTGTTTTCTGACTTTTCTTAACAGTCAATAATCAGCAAGTGCTAGCCAGATTGTTGAGTGAGCCTTAAATTTGGTTATTTAAATTGTTAGAATGCAATTAGTACTTCAATCTAACTATAATATTGATGATGTTTTAGAAATATTTAGTTGATTATTACTAACTTTTGTTGCAGTTCAAATAATGAAACAGTCATTTGTTGTGTTACCAGTCAACTCCCAACTTGTGCACGCCAATATTAGGCAGTTGGAAAAATTAAAGAAAATTGTGATTCCAAAAGTGAGCATTTGCAATAATTAACTTTTTATTTGCCTCTAACTGACTACCTTATACAAGCTACTACAAGGCTTCCATTCAGTTAATTAATAAATGAATACTACTATGGTATTTTGTGAGAATTAGCACTTTTTTATTGAATGTATGTTTACCAGATTGTTTACCCAAAAGGTCTTGAACTTTTTCAACCAAGTGAATGCCTGCCAAATCTCTCCTACCACAGAGGATACCTTGTTCGGTATTACTGCAAGCTCCCACAACACAACAATAATACAGATATTCAACTACACTGCCTTGTTTATGCGCCATTATATTTATTCAACCAAGTTAAATAGCCTGGCCATCTCCTTTCAGGATTTTATCAGTAAGCTACTCATTATATACAATCTTGAAAATTTGTCTTAATTATATGTGTTATTGAGAAGTACTCCTGCCTCCTCAAAGTCAATATACCATATAATGTATTGTAAGTAGCTGTATATTCAGAAGTAATATTAGTAATATAAGTATTATTAGTAGAGGAAGTAGCCTGTATTGCAAGTAATTATATTTTTTGTAAGTAACCATATTCAGTACTGTATTGGTAGCATTAAGCATTGTTCTGTAAGTAGAGTAGCATAATGAGTCTTGCATTGTAAGTAATGTTTTGTAGAATTGTGTTTTGTAATAAAAGCAAAGGTTTAAAAAAGAAAAAAAGATTAATTAAATGCTTACAAATACTTGCATAAACCATAAATAACAAAGGTTGTCCATGAACTATGACAGATGTTGTACTTGTTGTTACTATAATAAGAATTTTATATTATCAATATTCTGTGTTTTTACATGGGAAGCTGAAGAGTCAACAGCTCATTAATGTGTTCAACAATACATATAAATAAGTTGATGACATGATTGATTGATACACCTTGTGGCAGATAAAATCTTGATAAAGATTGCATTCTTTCTGGGTAAATGGGAGATCAGGTTTCAGGTAAGTCAACATCTTCATTGGTTGGTGATGGTACTGATCCACCCCAATCAATGCCATAATCAGAAAAATCATTTTGCAGATAAAAGTACATCATATATCAACGGCTTATATGTATGCTTAATTTTTATAGAAGAAAGGATATGTCTACCCATGAGTATTATGTAGACTTTTTTTAATGTGGGATAACTACATTTAAGTACATTACAGTGCAGTATAGTACGTTCATTAGTCCACTCCAACTTAGTTTTTCAGATCTATTTCACACTAATTGCTTGATGTGGTAAAATTACACCAAATACATCTACATGTACGTACATTCACCTGAAAGACCTCTCTATCAGTAGTTGAGTCGCTTCCCCAAATGCTATTGAGTCCCCTGATCCACAACTGCATGAGAGTGGAATTTCTCTCACATCTTAAACGATGATGAACCCATGCATTCTTCCAGTTTGTCTGAAAAATAATAACTAGTAAGAATGTGTAATGCAAGCACCACAGATGAATGTCATCATTAACTAACTCATAAAACAAATTGTAGAACAAACTTATGCAGCCAGCAAACACATCCCCTCGATGCATTGATTATGTGTGCTTTTCCCTATTAAAATATAAACATTATTAAAACATATTCATAATATACACAAAAGGTGTGGAATCCCTTAATCAATTTGAGAATCCTTCTTTATTGCCTGTTATCATACTCCCTCTTCCAGGACCTCTTTGTGGATGTGTCAGCATTTACCATGAAATGTCTACATTCTCTCCACCCTTATCTGATCGTACACATGATGGTAACCCATATTCACCAACTGCGTCAACGAACAAACCAAGAACAGTTTCTGCCTTGTTGTTATCTGATGCACATAGATACACAGGAATTCTGGAATATCTACCAATTCCACAATCATGCAAAACTATTCACCACTTGTTAACATTTAGAAAATGTAAGGTTGTGGAGAGTTTAAAAAATAACATTATTACAGGACTTTAGTCCACCATGTCACCTCAAGCATGCTCAAATGCAAAAAAATTGCCGCTTAAGAATTCTGATAATCAAGGAAGCTTGTTTTGCAAGTATCAATTTTCATTCAAAATACTAATAAAAATCAATATCAATCACTTAATTATATTCAATTCATAATTCAGTTATTTACCTTATTAATTTATGGTGGCCATCAATATGCCAAAGAACGAGGGGAGATTGGACATTGTGCTGTCTTCTTCTGACTGCAACACTCCAATGCTGTATTACTCTAATGGGATCAGCCCTCAAAAGAGACTGCCTGATTCTCTCCTGCTGCACACAATGTCCTTTACTTTGCAGTAATCCTTTCACCATTCTTATAACAATATTTGGGTGAGATTGTTGTGCAGATGTCACAAAATCATCCAGTTCTCATCCACTAATCTGACTAAACATACCTAACAGAACAAAATAAAATCCAGTGTGCTAATAAGTAACAAGCAGGAATGAGGTGGGATATAGTCCTCTACAGAAAGATTACCTCCTAGGCCATTGAATTAGATGTTATTCATAGGTTCTTCAGTGCAGAAACAGGATAGGAAAAGTTAACCCAAACTGACTCACAATTTTGATTATTCGTTGTTTTGATGGGACTAATAATTATATAACTATAATCATAATATTATACTATTTATACTATTTATACCATTTATCAATTGGGTGTCATAAGTGATTACTGGAGTATCAAGAGGTACAGCCTCCTGACACACTAGACTAGTGTGATGGCCAAAAGAAAGTTTGTGAGGAGGCTTATATACTTGTCAATACTTCTGTAATGATATAAGATGGATAAAGTTGATAAGCCTGCAATGAAGCATGTAGCTATAGCCTGGGAAGCACGCTCTCTGGGGAGGGGCTTTAAATCTACAATCTGATCCTCAAAGTCCGTTAAAGTGACAGAAACAGGCTACTGTACTCATTTATCTTTGTCTGCTGGATAAAGGTAACAGGAATTCTCGGTCGAGTCTGAGAACGAGATTGTTAAAACCGGGTTGTGAAGCAATATGCAATCAGAACTATAAAACAGAACAGAATATCTCTCACCAGAGACACTTAGACCGAACGAGGACATCCTCTTTTCGATATTTCATTGTCCAACTCCCAACAAATTACTGCATTCTTTCACTTTGAAGCCTTGCTCCAATAAAAACGATAACTTTTCCCTTGTTATCAAACGAGGATCGCCCTCAACGTCCAGTATGATTTAATTGCGTCTGATATCCTTGGCCAACTGAAGAGTTGCCTTCTGCCTCGATCGCCAGGACAGTCTCGTGCAAGCAACTCATTGTATTCACAATGTCGTCCGCCACATCGAGATTTAACAGCATCCTGTTGATGTAGTCTAACTTTAGAACTACTGATCCGATTTCGCATGGATTGTTCAATCTTTCAATTCTTACAAAAAGATCACTGATACCCCGCAGGACACTCTATAGCTGGGTTATTTTGACAAACAAGCCTACAAATACGACCCAGATAGCCTGATGCAGCGTAATTTGACATTTGATCTCTCTGGCGGCTCTTACACGTTGTGCATTACGAAGACGACTTTTTGTCGCAATGTTGATTTTATCGCATCCATCTATCAACATTGTCTGACAAAGTGGACATTTCGGAACAATGTCGAGTGTAACGAATCTAACTTTACCGCTACGGTATTGAGTTTGATTACCAACATAAATGATCCGGAAATGAGCTCGACAGTCCAATCTTACATTTTGACATTGCGTTGAAATGTTAGAAGTTGAAGTATACATACCGACATATCGTATTTTTAGTTGGATGTTCATCTTACCAAACTGTCGACACCATCGCCAATATAGATGTTGAAATTACATTGTTGGATGCTGGGTGTAATAGTGTGCTGTTGAAAGCTTAAGTTCGATGTTGAGTGGTAAAGTTGATTTTTGGCGGGGATAGAACTCCATACAAAAATGGCATTTCGTAGGAAGATTAGAAATTGTTAGAAGTAGGAGCTCGCATAAAACAAAACTGAGATGGACGCAATTACCCTTCGTTAATTGTCCTATCTTTGTTCTGAGGATAGGCCAGCGATGTTTCCAACGGTTACCCTTACAAATCTGTGCATCGCCATGTGAATTCAAGAAGCAGCTCTTTTCCTATTTTTATCATCAACATTAACTGTAACGTTAGCTTGAACAATGCGTTGGTCTTAGCCTGGGCTGTGTTCGAATTGTACTTGTGTTACAAAGCACTCCTACTCCTAAAAATTGTTTGACTCGTAATAACCACAGGTTAGGAAATACACCGGGCGATAACAATGCCTGGTGTTGTTGGGTAAATGCAAGTTTTATGCCCCTAAGGTAGAGTCAGCAGTTCAACCAAAAAACTTAAAATAAAAACTGCGGCATGGTTTTGCCAAGACTGATCTAAGAGACTGATGGCCTCTAATACGACGAAATAAAACAAAAGTAAGCAGATCGCTTCATTTCGCCTCATATATTTGTCGTAAATTTCATCAATGGAATTTATTATGTGCACAAGTGGGAAGTATTCACAAAATACTCTTCAGTTTATTTCACGTCGCCAATCACCTTGTTGCGTGACGGTTTGTTTTTTCTCGGAAAAAAGGACTTCCGCTTAAAACCGAAAGCAACAAACATGGCGAGTAATACGCCAAGGAGCTTTCACCTCTTCAACTGCGATAACTTGTGTAAGTTAAGTGAGGTGGAAGCTTTGCTCAAAGCCGTTAAAGGCAAGATTCCCTTCAAGATTTTACATATCAAGACACACGAGTTTAGGCGAGAACAAATCGAGGAAATCTTTGTGTCAAAGATTACAAACTTAGGGAAAATGGATTACGCTGTGTTCGTTGTTCATGCAGCTGAGGCCTGCCTCTCCTTTAGCGATGATAGTGGCTACGGAAAGATTTATGGGGCTCTGAAGGAACAAACTGGCTCAGGTAAGATTGAGGCTGACGCAACAGTAATAACACTTCATAGTTCTAACCTCATTGCAGTGTTTAATCCATATGTGAGGGAAGTTTCCCGCTTTGTTTATCAGTTTGACATAAAATATAAGAGGCTTAATTGTCAAGAAGATTCCAAAATTTTGACCATTCGTTTTTCGTTAAATGACTTATCATAATGATCAGCATGTCGAGGTCAAACTACAGTATCTACGGGTCTATTCCTTAATTCCTCGAATCAATGAGGACATTGGCGCCTTTTATTTGAGATATGTTCTCATGTCCGCGTTTCCATTTAAGAATTGTTACGACAATGATCAAAACGCCGTAGACTGAGGACTACGGACTACAGAATGCTCCCCAAAGAGCATTTATTAATTAATAGAGCCATACTGTACTATTATTTTTTCTCTTTTTTTCTTTTCAGCAAACATAATATAGTAATGGCCGTGGCTATCGTGTCACTATACCCATAAACAACGAACTGATAATGTATGGGTCAAATAAAGTGTCATTGCCTTTATTCTTTGTCGTCTTAAAGTTAAGAAATCACTGCAATTATGGCATAAATAGTGAGATCGGGAACGACATCAAAAGTGCAGCCTGGCATAAGAGAAAGATGAAATTGAAAACCGTACAAAACGCAAATGACCGTCATCTTTAGAATGGAGAGTTGACCTTCGTATCCATTTCTACATTAACTCACCCCGAACTCACATGTAATTTTGTCTTTGTTTTGTTTTGTTTTTCGAGGTGAAAAAGTTTTGATCGTCATCAGTGGGGACAAAAATTACAAAAGTAAGAGTGAAGAAGATCAGTTTTTCCTCTCCCAGTGGGCAAAGGATAATATATCTCCTCAGTTTCGTACTGAACTCGTCGATGGGAGAAAGAGTTTCATCTTCTCTTGGAACCAGAAACACAGGCCAATCCATGAAAAAGCGCTTCTGCATTACTTTGATCCCAACAAGAATGGTCAGAAGTTCGCGGTCTCTCAAACGGATCCAGCGGCAACGTCAACACCCCCGAGAGGACCTTCTGTTTCTCTGTCACACCACTTCGACTTACAGCAAGAGGTAAGACATGATTTTTTTCTTTCGCAGATTTAGTAGACCCTAGCGGTTTACGCTGCTTAAATGACGGTTATTCTGATAAAGTTGGTGTGTTTGCTGTAAACGTGTGAACAGAGAATTGTCATAGAATGCAAGAGTGGAAAGAAAGGGAGTACCGTAATGATTCGATTTAGTGCTCCTCATTCCAATAACCACTTACTCTCTAATAAGCGCCCCCTTTATTTGTCTTTGTTGATAAGCGTCCCTATTCTAATAAGTGCCCCTGTTGATTAACCAACCCCATTCCAATAAGCGCACCTATCACAGCAAGCGCCCCTATTTCAATTAGCATCTCTGTTCTGTTTCAGGGATAGCACTGTTAGAGTACATGTACATTGAGATCAACCTTAGTTCATAATCCTTTAATTTCACATCTCATTACAGAGACAGTGCTCTTTGTCTCAGTCTCTCAGCTATTATATCCACGTGACCTCAAAGATCCTTCAAACAAACGATCTTGTCTTACAATTTCTCGACTATTGCTTGGCTGGTTGTTGTAGCCAGGAAGGATCATGAAGAATCCAAGGAAAAAGAGGCCGTTTCTTTCTTTAACATTATGCTGTTTCTCAGAAGAGAAATAAGCGTCCTTTTTCGAATGAGCGAATGAGATTCCAAAAATGAATGGGTGCTCCTGGGGCTAAATCGATTCATTACAGTAGTTTAATTTGGAAAAGTTCTACTGTTGGCGTCTTACAGACGAATTGAGGGGTTTTTTTTTTGTTTTGTTCTATTCTTTCTTTTTTACGGGACCATATATGGATTAAACCTAATAAAGGACTCTACCAGAGCCCAGTCCTTTTCATAAATATGTACCCATCCCTTGCCTTCCGCGAATTCTCTAAGTTGTAGTGTGAAGTAATAAGTTATGTTTACTGTTGCTAATCCTGTACCGACTCACTCACTCATGCCCATTATGCCGTGTGGCGCGTAGGACGGCAACGAAGGATCGCCACGTCTGTCGGTTCTGGGCCAGCTTCTGGATCGATGATGCCTCCACATTTCGGCGCCAGGAGTTTCTTGGTCTTCCCCTCTTGCGCTTCCCTTCAGGTTTCTAGTGAAGGGCTGTGCGAGTGATGTTATCCTGCTCTCTCCTCATGACGTGCTCAATCCATCTCCATCGCCTTCGCATAATGATGGTCTCCATGCTGTCTTGATTGCAGCGGGCAGGTGGCTGTTGGTTGGAGATGGTGTCAAGTCAAAAGATTTGCAAGATTCTCTTGAGGCTCTTTATGTGGAAGACTGACAGCTTGGTGATGTCGCTCTCTGTCATCCTCCAGCATTCATAGCCGTATAGTAGGGTGGACATCACACAGCTTTGGTAGATCTACAGCTTAGTCTTGGTGCTGTACTGAGAGGACGAGTACATGTTGTTGAGCATGCTGAAGGCGTTTCTGGCCTTGTTGAGACGGTTCTTGGTGTCACTCCCTGCTCCTCCATCATGCCTTACTGCGCTGCCCAGGTAAATTAATTCTCCAGTCGTTGGCAGGTCTACTCCGTTCACTTGAATTGATTTAGGGTTGGACAACTTTGGCAGCATCACTTCTGTCTTCTTTTGCCTAATCTTCAGGCCAACTTGCTGTGCGTAAGTGCCAAGTCGGGTCGTCTTTTCCTACATGTGTTGATGAGTATGGGAGACCAAGGCTTGATCATCTGCAAAATCTAGGTCCTCCAGCGTTGAGAAGAGGGTCCATCTGATGCCCCGTGACTGATCTTTTGTTGTGCGCCTCATTACCCAGTCAATGGTCATGTTGAAAAACATCGCCGACATTGTACAGCCTTGTCTGACGGCAGTCTTCACTTTAAAGCTGATTTCGCTGTTGCCTACTCCCTATGAAAAGTTGTTGTAGAAGCTTTTGATGATGTCGATTATCTGCTATGGTATCTCATAGGCCCGAAGGTTGCGCCACAGACTTTACCGGTGTACACTGTCAAAAGCCTTCTCAAAGTCCACAAAGTTGATGTAGAGTTGTCTCTGCCACTCTGTGCACTGCTATAGGATGTTACGTAGGGTGAAGATCTGGTCTGTGCATCACTTTCCTTTCCGAAACCCTGCCTGCTCTCTTCTCAGTTGTTGGACCACCGTGTTGGTTATTCGCTGGATGATGATCTTGGGCAGGATCTCGCTAAGCACAGATAGTAAGGTGATTCCTCGCCAGTTGTTGCGGTTGTTAAGGGCACCTTTCTTCGGAATCTTCACAATGACTCCCTCTTCAAGTAACTTCTCCCCCCCCCCCAGATGTATGTAAAGAGCGGCTGGAGTACGTCTGCTACTAACTATGGATTTGCTTTAAATACTTCTGCAATGAGATTATCTTGTCCAGGGGATTTTCCGTTCTTGAGGGACTTGATGACTGCTATGATCTCTTCTTTTCCTGGGGGATCGGTGTTGACATCCAGGTCTGTCTCTGCCTCTTGTATATCTGCCTCTGTTGGTGGTGGTGGTCTGTTCAGAACTTCACTGAAGTGTTCTGTCCCATCGTGCGTCTTGCTCGGCTTCTGTCGTGAGTAGTCGCCCCTGCTTGTCCATGATCGGAGCGTCAGTGCCTCCTCTGTACCTGCCACACACCAGCTTGGTGATCTTGCAGACTCTGCCTCGCTCTCCCCTGCTTGCTGCATCTTCTGCCTGGCTTGCAAGGTGGTTTATGTGGCTTCACTTTTCTGTTCTTGTCATCCTCTTCACTGTTAGATTCGCTTCCCTACGTTGTTGCTTGTATCTCTCTTTCAGGCGCTCTGATTTGACTTCCACGACTTTCTTCTTGAGAGTTCTTCTGTTCGCAATGGCTTGCCAGGTATCCTTTGTAATCCACTCCTTCCTTCTGCTTTGTTCCAAGGCAGGCTTTGCGGGTCTGCTCGTAGGCTATCTTAAGCTGTTGCCACTTTGCATTGATGTCTCCCAAGCCTTCCTGCGTCTGGTCTTCAGCATCTGCTAGTACCTGGAACTAATTATTCAACTGTAGTATGAAGGCAGTCTTTACTTTAAGGTCTCGCAGCTTCTCCACATCAAAGTGTCGTCGCCCTCTCGGACTGGATCTGGTCTTCCTTAGCTTCAGCTTCAGTGTAGTGGTCACAAGGTGATGGTCACTTCCCACAGCAGCCCGTTGATATCCCGTTGATCATCAGGTGGTCAATATAGTTCTTGTCTCTTCCATTGGGGGAGTACCAGGTCAGCTTGTGGACGTCTCGGTGTGGAAAAAGCGTCCTTCCGATGACAAATTCATAGGTGGTGCAGGTTTCCAGTAGTCTCTCTCCATTGTCATTCATGGTGCCACATTCTTCTCTCCCCATGGCCCTTTCGCAGTTCCTGTTGTCATTTCCAACCTTTGCATTGAGATCTCCCATCACAATCTTCATCTCGTGAACGTGGTGTGTTCTCCAGTTCTGCTTGAAGCTGTTCGTAAAAGGTGACCTTGCTGTCTTCCTCACTGTCTATGTTTGGTGCGTAACATTGGATGATAGTTATGTTGATGTGTCCCCCTTTCAATCTCACTTTTCTGAGCCTGCTGTTGATTGGATTCCATTCCATCAGGCACTTCTCGAGACCTTTCTTGAGGATGATGGCTACTCCCTCATGGTGCTCGTCATCTTCCCATCCAGAATATAGCACTGTCTCTCCTGTGTTGGTTTTGTGTCAGCCTGAACCTGTCCATTTGCTCTCACTGATTCCAAGGATGTGTAGGTTGTAACGTCTCATCTCAGCTGTGGCTTGTGCCAGCTTTCCTGTCTCGTACATAATTCTTACATTGCATTTGGCGCTCAAGACTTCCATCTTCCTGTCAGCGGTTTCCTTTCGGCTTTTACTATTGTCATTCATATTAGTATCTTTCGACAACTCTGAAAGCCCGTCTCGCTCAGTAGTGTTGATTTTCTTCGTTGCCGTTTCCGTAACGTGGGTGTTTTACGGAACCGGGTTGTTAGTCCGCTTCGTCGGACCTCTACCCTTCAACCTGTCCGTCTTGGGTGGCCCTACCACGAGACTAAGCTCCCGCCGGCATAGCTCTAGGGATCTCCGAGGCACTCAAGCTCGCCGACCACGACAAGGTGGGGATCCTTCGGGGGCCTGTACCGACTAACCCCCCCTTGAAAAAAATATCCTTGAACGCTCATTTACAGGTAATTAAGTATGTGATTGTTTTTTTACCAATTTTTTGACGAAGGATTTAGAAAGATCTGAACCTGAATCAGCTGATCAGGAGAGGTCTTTACTGAAACAGAATGGGAAGCGAGGGCAGAGTCAGAGACGGGGCCAGAAGTCGTGGAGTCGATCAGAAGAAGACGGCGGACGACAAACTTCAGATGCGACTGAATCTGAATCAACAGGTAATGTAGAAGGATATCACATTCTTCTATAAGTTCAGGGATGCTAGTTTTTGAGGCTCGCGAGACTGAAATGATCGCTAAAAAATGGAGTGAAAGTGATTTCCTTATCGAATTTATTAAGAGCTAAGAACATTCTTGGGGTTGCTTTAGTCCGCAGTGCATTCCACCCTGGAGGTGTTCTTATCCACGCTTAGTTTGGATTTAAAGCTTGTATTTTTTCTTTCTTTCACTCGGTTAACTCATATTCATTTGTTACAAGTTTCTAGCGAGAATTCAGGAAGGGGTGATTCACGGCCTATTTTAAAACTACAAACACGCCTGCGCCGTGGGAAAATTTCATACGATAGCGCAGACGTAGAGATCTGGGACCAAACCTGGCGTCCTCCTCACAGCGAGGTAGTGAAGTTAGAGAGAGAATGGGGGTCAACACCGGAAGCGTATTTGAAGATCTTTGCTGATGAAAATGGCACAATGTGTCGTGCTGAAGTGATACCAAGATCTTCCCTCTGGGACTATTGTTGGCCTTCCTGATGACCCCGAAAGTTTGGAGTAAGCAGTCACCTACTCTGCGTGAGTCTAATTTAGGTGCTGGATACTTGCAATTGCACATAACCTATGAATACTTTGAATCTACGAGTGTTTTATCAGAAATGCAAACTGTTTGCATGGAATAAAAGAATGTTCCTTGGAGTTATGGATGGTTTCTTGCTTGACTAGAAGAAGTCCTTTTATTTTAAACGTTTTAAATTAATTCAAGATTACCTCCCACCTCCAGAGGCCGATAAAATCGATTTTTCTTTTATTCGGGAGATAACGGGCTCCTGTTTTATTTGACTAAACTGAATTCAAACATTTAACCTAAAGTTTCCAATTTCTGCAATCTTTAAAAACATCCGAGTTATTTGGAGAAACGTAATTTCAAATAAAAGTTAATGAATAAGGAAGGTGTCATAATCTCGAACCAGGACGAATCCCCCGGGGAATTTTCGAGGCAACCGCTAATGTTGGGGCTCGATTTTCATGTTATTTCCATGTTTCGTTTACATCGCGCACTTAACAAAATTCACGCGTAGAAGCTCTTTGTTTATAGAAAAGCCTTTGCTCATGGAAAAAATCAAAAGCGGAAGAAAGTCTTTGGTAAAAAGAAAAGATACAAAAAACAGGCCTAAAAGGAAACAAAGAGTACCATTCTGTCAAGAAAAGAAAACACATCCTTTGTAAAAGCGAATGGTATTAGCGGAGCTCTACGCTGGCATTCATATTTCGAACAAAGATGTAGCCGGCAAACCAAAATTTGCCATACATGATATTAAAAACGAAGTTTCCTTTTCTTCATGCAAGTACCAGCCTTGATAAAAAAACATTAACAATCGCCTCGAATCGTAGTTTTGAAAGCTGTAAGTCGATTCCCTGTCTTGCTCCTCAGAACGTTTTCCGGTTTTTCCACTTCTGTCGTGGGTTTTGCCTTTGCCTTTTGCAGTTTTGCTCAATATTACGTCGTCCGCCTCATCGCTCTACTGAGCAATCGAGATAAAAAGAAAAAAAACGTGTCTGAAACTTTTCCCGGGAAATCTTGATCCATCGTCATTGACGCCAGGAGGTCCCGTTGTCCTATTGGTTTGCGGTTTCAGGAGGCGAGAAAATCTCCTGGTGTAGCGCGGGTTGTTTGCGAACCTTTAGGAGCTAAAATCTCGCATTTGATTTTGAGAGGAATACAACCACTTTGAGCGAATTTATAGGTTTGACCGATTTTCTTCAAATTTCGCCCAAACGTTCTCGGAATAATGATAAACGAAAGCGTGTCGGTGAATTTTGTAATTTGAAAAATTTGTCCCGTGCTGTCCATTTACGCAACACGCCTCGCATATTTTTTGCTACTCCAACTTTAGATGCCGATATCTAGACTACCAATCAGAATATTGAAAAAGCCCGTCACACATTTGCTGATTGATGCCTTGTGAATAAGACTGTGGAGCCATTTTGCTCGTGCTGCGGCAACCGATACCCAATAAATTTTATAGAAGAACCTTAGGTCGTTTCACGCCTTACCGGCTTTTGACTCTTCCTTAAATGAAAAGTCGCTTAAATTATATTTGTATCGTAAACTGCAGTTATTAATCTTACTTCTGATATAAAGTTTTCTAAGATGTTAGTGAAACTAGCGCTCTTACGAATTTTTTCCTTAAGGACACGCGCGCAGATGGGAAGTAACCTTAAGAGCCCCATCTCATGCCCAACCAGTTACCTAATTGTGTTGAACTCTAGCTGCAAGGCAAGATTGCGAAAACCCCTTTTTGTCTTGGGGGTCGGGACGGGGAGGTAAACAGTAATGCTGTAGGGTAAGATAAAAAGTACTCGTGAAAATAACTTGACAAGGCATCATGTGACTTCAGGTTTCCCTAAGCTGCACTGCTAAATTTGTATTCATGAGAAGTGGCTGTACTTCATCTCAGCGCAACGATGTATATATTGTATTGCCTCAACATACTATGCAGGGTGGAGTGGGGTTATTTTTAGAGAATACAAGCCCTATGCTTTACAATGCTTGCCAAGCAATTGCACTACATGGAAACCTCACAAAACCTTATATATTCATAAAGACCATTAAATTCTTGTTCACATAAGATGCAAATGTTGTGGGATATATGAAATCACATGACATCACGGCGTACATAATTTGAATAATTATGCAAATTTTCTAAAGACAATGAAAAATTGCTCCTAAATCCACGATGTTGCAACAGCTGATCGTTTATAACCGACGGTTCAAATGATATCAGGCTGCGAAAGTGTCCTCCTACTAAACAATTTGCACGCTAATGCTTAAATAAGCTGCAAGGCTACATTTGAAAGGTAAAGATATGTAAATTTTGACAAAAGAAACAGTTTTAGTAAACCTTAATCGACTCATCCATACCATGTCCATGTCCTATTTCACAGATTGCATTGAAGCACACATCAAAAAAGATTTCCTTGCGTGACTAAGCCGGCCCATAATGAATTATGGATGTCTTTTGCGAAACCGAAGCTTACAAAGCCATTTCACAAAAATAACTATTTCATTTATCTGTGGATCTTTCCTATTTCCTGGTTTCATAAAACATGGAGCTACAAGTTCCAAACTGTAAGACTGTTCACCTTTTTAACTGTGACAATACTTTCAAACTGGACTCAATAGAAGCACTCTTGACTACAGTGAAAGACAAAGTTGAATTCGAAATATCGATCAAGAAGCATTGTTTCAAACTTTCAGAGATGTCCTCTGTAAGTGATAGCATAGTTCCCACTCTAAATATGGATTTTGCCGTATTTGTCGTTCATGCCAATGAATCTCGACTATCTATCAACGAAGACAACGCTGGCATTGGTTACGCGAAGATCTACAAAGCTTTACTGAGAGCGACCGGTGAGTCTTGCGTTAGATTATTCGGACTGAAGTGTGAACGTTGTTTTTTGATAGAGAACCTGTACGTACGGAAAGATTATGATCAGCCACTTGATCGATCGGGTTATGTCATAGATAATCGTTATGTGAGTTTCGGCTCACATTGCTGGACTGTCCTAAGGTCAAACTTCTTAGCCCGTTCAAACCGCAATAGTTTCTATCGTCTTTTTATTTTTCAATTTTAAGCTTTTAGTTTCATTTGTTTATGTAGCCATTAATTTAGCATTAACTTAAAAAAAAATATTAAATTCTCTTCACAACTATGGTAGAACCCCCCTAACTCTAACCCGGTTAACCCAAATCCCCTCCCCATCCCCCCACCACAGTTGCGAAATGAAATATAGTTGACCACTTTACATTGTTACGAATACTAGTGCTGTTTCGGTTTCGCGCGAGAATTCATATCAACGAATGTTCAACGTTCGATCGTTGAGTTTTACTATTTTTTATTCTGCTTGTTACCATTAGGCGAAAAAGTTTTAATAATTATAGGCGGTGACGACAACTATGTGGGGAGAGAAGAGGAAAACGAAGCTGTCATGTCACGTTGGGCTCGGAGGAAAGTTTCGTCACAATTCGAGGAGGAACATCTTGACGGACGAAAAAGTTTCATTTTTTCTTGGCACAAAAACCACCGAGAGATTCACGAGAAAGCTCTTCTACACTTTTTTGAACCAAGTAAGATGGGTGAAAAGTTTGATTATCATGAGCCAGAAATGAGTCTATCAGCCGACACTTCTAACGCAACAGCTGAGGAAAATATCCAAGGGCTGAATCCTCAACCAGAGATCACACAATCGACGCCGTCCAACGTTCCAAAGAATATTTCAGTGTATCCAACGGATGAGGTGAGTGTTTAACTGAAATTCTGTTCTTTTACACATTATACTCGGCATTCTTGGTGAATCGACGCATTTGAATCAACACTGCGTTTGTGGTGACGTAGCTTATCAATTATGCTTCATTACTGTTGCTGATGCTCTCTTCTGTTGATGATGGCTAAGTTATTTGTGAATGGCTCTTCTACAAACCTATTGCGGCTTTTTTCTATTTGAAGAATACAGTTGACGTTATTCCTGGTTAAACTTTTTACAAAAGTATTCTGTTGCTATGCAGCGAAATTGTGAGAAATATCTTATTTATCCCATTAATAGGAAAAAAAGCGTTGTGAGGGGGAGGGGGGTGGGGGCATGGAATTAGTGAGACAAGCCTCCGTGAAGAATTTGGTCAAACCGTATGCCACATTAGCTAGGTTGTGGGGTTAATCTATTTCCAGGCATAATTCTATGACGAAAAATAAATTAGCTGGAGTTGTATGTGCTTACAATCTCTCGCAAATTTTGGTTCAAAATCTCAACCAGACTATCCCCTGAACTGCTTGCGTAAATTGGCGATCCAGGGGTCCTTAATGCAACCGAAAATAAAACGATTCATAGAGAGAGAGCTGCCATAAAACATTTATTTCATGTTTACCAATAGAGATACTGAATCATTTTTGATAAAATCAGTTTACATATTATCTATGGGTGCATGTTACACAACTCAAGGAAATGGTATTCGTTGCAAAACGGGAAAGAAACGTTGTAAGGTTGCAACGTTTTAATTGAATATATGACTTTGAAAATATAGGTCGAGTATGTAAATGAATTTGAAGCATCTTACAAAAAGAACAAGGAGGAAGTAATAGTTGTTGTGGGTCCTCGTGATAAGATTCCGTCAGGTAAGGCTACATTTAATTAATATTTAAGTTATTTTAAAATACTTTGGTTAGTGATCGGATGTAGAAATCCTAGTAATCAATTCTCTTTACGTCGTCGAACGCTTCCCTATTACGTATGGCGAGATAAATTCAATATCATTGTGACCCAATCATTTTTTCAAGCATAGAATGTTCGAAACAAATAATTTCATTCCCTTATCCAAGACAACTCATTCCCTGACTCATCGTGGATACCTCATGAGATGGTGTAGCTTTAAGGCACAGAGATGAGAAGGAAGGATCCCAATGACACTGTGACCCCCCTCTTTTTCAAAACGTGTAATTACTTAAAACAATATTTAATCCTAGAAGGCTCCGAAATGGAGATAAGGCGTCAGAGTCAGCTTCCCCTTCACTTTACTTGAATACTAGACCTACTCGTGCTCCTAAGGCTACAGAATTACATGCAAGAGAATTTCGTACGGATGTTCAGTCCGTAGAGCGTGTTCGTCCCGTGTTTACATTGTCTGATCTACTATATCATCCCAATTTTGTCGTGTGTTCTTTTTCTTTCTCTACCAGGGTTGTCCCTGAATTATCCAGAAGGTTCAGTGCTTCTAGATACTCGGCTTCGCCATGGGGAAGTCTCAGACGACACGAGAGATGTGGTGCATAGAGAGGACGGATGGCAAGTACCGGAAGGCTACAGGGACCATTTAAGAAGTATGCACGCGGCAGAAACCAACCTTAGAGTAAAGTTTGTAGTTCGCCAAAACCAACTAACCACAATTATAATCCGAAACTGGTTTGGACCGCTTTTGGGGGGATGTTGCACAATACTCTGAGCCTCAACAAAGGCTAAATTTTTCAACAAATTTTCGTTAGCAACCCAGAAGTAATCTATATACATATATTCTTTTTTCGGGCAGAAGGTTGACCACTCGTCAAAAAATAGATAATCTTTAACTGCGTTTTTGATGCATGGCAAAGTTTTCTTTAGTACTGAGTTTGAAAGCTTGTGGAAATTGAAATCATTTTAATGACATTATTGATATAATACTATCATTAACTTCGAGTAAGGCCGTGAGAAAAGCTTGCAACGGTTGGAAAAAGGTGATTTGGCTTCCGTGATGCCTTGCATCAATGGCTGTACCAAAAATGTCCTCAAAAACCTATGTTTTGATGTTCAATTTACTACACCAAAAAAGTCACTCTTTCCTAGAGATCTAGCGACTGCCCACCACTTTTATTTAATTCACATTGTAAGTTAATTAATAATAGCTTTTAATGCGAATGGTTCTGACAATCATTGAATGTCATCCCACGACCATTCTTTGAAATCTATTGTGTCATATTTGATTTTCAAAGTGTTTTAAACTCTCTTTAAAAGACGATTAAACATATTAATGGGTTTTATAGATTCACATAGTCATTTTAAGATCTCGAACGTAATCTGTTTCAACTCACCCGAATGTTCTAGCTCACGGAGGTTGCAGTGCTCTGTAATTATGACTAGCAAACAGGGAACTTTGCATAATTCACTTCATTTCATATACAGCAAACATATCTAAAATAATAATCACACCTTTTTCGATGGTTTAACCCGGACATTGCGCAAATTGACTGGTACTTTTTCCGAGAAATGTACGTAAGGTCGAGGAAAATACGAGCGAAGAGAAAAATGTTCGCTCGTTTCATAAGGTAACCCATCGAATTGGGAAGTTATCATTTCGCTTTTGTTTAGTTTTCTAGTATTTTGGCTCTAAGTTCGTATTATCAAGCTTAAAGAACGTAAGATAGTAAGAATTTGAATCATAAGGTGCGGCAATTTATTGATCCGCTTTGCTTTTGCTTTCCGTCCGTGTTTTGTACTGTTCTGCAGAGTTATGTACATAACCTTGTTCTATTCTACCATACAAAATCTCAAGTTGAAATGTCCGCATGTTGCGTGACACGTGAATTTAAAGACTGTTTACGTTCTATGATTTACTAATAAGAGAAAAGGCCTCCATAATATTCACTTTGTTTAAGTATGATGAAGAGGTTGTGTTGATCTGTCCATTAAATAATCAAACAAGTGGCTGCTCTATCAGTTTGTACGGTGGTTCGTAATTTGCCTTCCGTGTTGGAATAGATGCTTAGCACTCCGTTTGCTGTCGTTGAATATTTGCACCTCAAACTTTCCTCTATATGTTTGGGAATTACAAAACCAGGAGAACGAAACACAAGATCCTCGGTAGCATACGATATTATCCCTTGACGGATTCGTGTTTTGAGCACGAGAACATCGCTGGAATCCGTGCATTCTCCTCCATAAGATGTAGGATTATGACGCACTTCTTGTGATGGAAACTCCCCCATGTGCTTTGGTGTCTCTTGAAGCAGTCTCCTGTCAGATGTAAAACCTGAAGCAGCATTGGTTGGTCTGAGAGATTCTTCTGAGTGGCTCAGCTGTCCTTGTCTGTTCTTCGCCGCTATTGGGGCTCCAAGCATTAATTGTATCAAGACATCGGGTTCCACATTCAGTTTTCCATCCTCCAACCAAACGACAAGGCCCTTTCTTTTCTCTTTAAGCATTCGCTCAACGTTTTTTACAAATTTATCTTCCTCTCCAGTTGGAGCAGGACTTCGATTGCAAATCGTGAAGATAACCTTTTCAACTGCAAATTGAAACAAATAGTTATATTTTATTACCATCTTCTTGTTAATTGCCCGAAGAAATAGTATTTAAGACTAGGTGTAGTACATGACCAATGTGCGGATGCCGTGATTTGTAAGTTATTTTCGTTTTCGTTTCAGATATGGCCACAAATTTTATTAAAAGACAAAATTGGCATCTAGTAAGAATTTTCATTATGAATGATTTTTGACTTATTTGAACGTGAAAATAAATGCTAATACATTAGCATAAGCTATTTAGTAAACATGTAATAAGCCAGTTGATCATTTCTTATTCCTTTTGGCGGTCTCACCTTACAGTAGAGTTTGGTCACCTTTTCCTTATTATGATCGTGAATTTGACATGGAGACAGATGTTTTTGCGTTAATTGCGGTTTGCGGCCAGATATCAGTATATTTCCATTATGTTGTTTAAAGATGATTAATTACTAAGAAAATGACTCCACCTTATCTGCTATTGAAAAGTTATTTTTAAATATTGTAGCTCACTATGATCCCTGCTTTAAAATTTGTTAGAAGTTATTTTCACTCGTAGCTCAGTTGACTATTTCTTTTATTCTCTCTTTTATTACGCAAGTTATTGCAACGGATACTAGCTCTGATCTCCCTCGGAAAGTGTGGGTCACCGCTTATAAAGGTGACCCCATAAAAATTGATCCCGTGCAGGAATTTCCTGGAAACAACCCTCCTTTATACCTTTACCTCTTTAATACTCTCGTTTTTAGGCTAAATCCATGTCGAATTCCCGATTCGGAAAATAGTGTTTAAACTTGAATTTAGCACGTTCGACAACTCTTTTTCTTAGAGGTGACTTAAGGTGTAAACATACAGTGCTTTTCATCTTCCGCGCTGAATTTGTAATCAGATAACTTATACGGCTAGCACGTAGCTCTTTTAGGGGCGGTACCTTAGGTACGCCCTTTCTTCTCCGAATTTTTCTGTTTATTCTGCCGATATGTAGCAGTCTTCAAGGGCTATTTTCTCTTAAGATATCTCTTCAAGTATGATTTCAATTCTGTTCGTAAGTTTATTATAATTTTTATATTTTCAATCTTGTTTTTGTTTCGCTCGACCTTGACCGTAAGACTAAGAAACTTAAGGTAGAAAGTCATTTTGTGAAGCGTAAACATCGCCAAGGTATCTACTTAGTATGCGAACTCCGCTCTGCGTAGTTTAGCGTGATTCGCTAGTTAAGTGTAAAAGCATGACGAAAGTTAGAGACTGACAGCTCACTAAGCGTGTCTATTGGCCTTTTTTAATTATTGGATGACGTTCTCAAGTAGTTTATTTCATCTACACATTTGCTATTGTGAGTATTTACTATTACGAGTATTTGCTACACAAAAATATTTCAACTACAAAGAAATGATTCTCTGAACTTTTATAAACAGGCTACCGCAACAGATCCTCTTACCAACAACATCAGCTGCTGTCCTGAGAATTTCTTCCAACTCAGGCTGCTGGTATTTATGAGACGTACCTGTATCCACCACTAGAATACAAAACCTAGGAGTGCATCTCGCTAAGTATGATTTGATGTCAGCTAATGAATAACGTTCCACTTGGGGACATTCTGGCAGCCTTATCCTACGATAAAGGTCATCGAGTACTGATTTCACAGCCTGGATTGTTGCCGGTGACACATCACAGCCAAGGACTACTAAGTCTAGAGAATAAAAGCAAACAGTAATTAAAACTTCGTTTTGCACAACCCAAA
This sequence comes from Pocillopora verrucosa, assembly GCF_036669915.1. Taxonomy (NCBI): domain Eukaryota; kingdom Metazoa; phylum Cnidaria; class Anthozoa; order Scleractinia; family Pocilloporidae; genus Pocillopora; species Pocillopora verrucosa. The sequence continues at coordinate 22,719,378 of NC_089317.1, forward strand.
ACCATTTTACAACACTTATTTTTAAAAGATCAATCAGTTTTAGTCAAATAAATGCTAAACTTGAAATACTTGAAAAAAAGCCTCAATTCTGCGTTTGCATTTCCACTTGTCTAATTATGTTAACTTGAACGTTAAATTAGTACATGCCTATAAGCTTCACTTCGTTGTTCGCACTTCAGCACTTAAATAAATGCTAAACTTTCAAATACTTGCCTAAATGCTTCATTTCATTGTTCGCACTTCCACCACAAAGTGCGTTGTTTGGGTTTCTGGCACTTGCTGTAACCATGCATGTACGACTCTTTTACTTATATGTAAAAATATATGAAGTTCACAAAAAAAGCTGCTATCGAGTCAGGATTAAAAATTGATTGATAAGGTTAAAAATCGTGATATAAAGACTACGAGACACCAATGAAACAGCGTCTTTAGGACTTATTGTTGCTTTTGTTGAAGTCGTTGTAAAGGTACATATTGCTCTCGTAGTGGTCGTTCATTGGTGTCCAGTGTTGTCTTTTTTCAGAGAGTCCCGTTGTCCTTACCTTGTACTTCACGTTCCCCTTATATTGCGGTATCTCTTCGTACTGAGAGCTGTTGCGGTTTGTTGTGTAATAGTGCCAATTCAGAATATGCAGCCATATCTTTTTGTGTTTGACGTTATTTTTAGGGTCAAGAATTAAAAGGAGAAAAGGTTGTAAACCTCCAGGAGGTATCTAAGAAATTGCCACCACTATCTTACAAAGCTTTACTGATGTTCATGTCATAATAGATTTCAATAGTTCAAATTATTTTCGCAATCTTTTTTGGTTTTTCTTGAACATGATTTTAGATGCCATTGCTGACATCGCCATCAGTCATTTTTGACTCAGGTGGAATTTCCTCTGTTGTGGTTATTATCGTCAATGTCTCGTGATGCTTGCGTTGTTGTTATAATTGTTGTTTCTTTTGACAGCTTCGTTTTTGTTATCTTTGTTCTGGTATTAATACTTATTTTTGTGGCTAATGTTACTGTCTTGATCATGATTCTCGTTCATGTTTTTCTTAAATGTAATCTGTCGTAGTAGTTCTCACCTTTGACCAGACGTGTTTCCTTCGTGGTAGTATCCCTTTGCACTCTGCTCTGTTCAGATCGGTCCCCTAGTGATGAGCATCCATAATCCGAAGCCAAAACAGCGGTTGCCGCAAGAGGATCGAGGTGTACGTTCAGCTTAGGTTGCTGACTAGCGTGAAAATCCACACTTCTTTGCCTTGTCACTGTGTAATCTTTTTGCAAGAAACTTGGCTGATCCCACCGGTCTTTTATTTCTTGTCTACTTCTCCCTTCGGGAAGGGTGGCGGAGCGTTGAAGCTTGAGCTGGTGTGCTGGTTCTGTATCTCGTGCTGGCGGAGCTGTTTGATCTCTTAAAGAAAGCTCGGAACGCCCTGGTGGTTCATACTCAAACTTTTGTCCTTTCTTGCTTTGATCAAAGAAGTGTTTCAATGCTTGCTCGTGAATTTCTCTGTGTTTCCCGTCCCATGAAAAGATGAAACTTCTTCGTCCGTCGAGGAATTCCTCCTTTAACTGGGAACGTACCTTCATTCTTGCCCAACGCGAGACTACGGCTCTTTCCTCTTCCTCTTCGTTCCTGTAATTGTCATCCCCACCGATAACAACAATCACGTTTCCGTCTACTTGACAAGAAAAAAATTGAACAAATCACATAATTATATTAAAATGGCCTTGTAATAAATTAAGTCTTGCTCGCTCGTCAGAAACGTGACTTTCGTGGTCACGCTACTGTTCCAATCCGGCCCTGTTTTTAAAATCTGCGTGTTCGGAAGCGGAATCATGAGTCAACGCGATCAAATTAGAGACACTGGTAAATTTATGATGTGTTTAAAACTTAGGAATCGTAAATGGCGAGATATAGCGAAAACATGAATAATGAAAAAATTTGCATGTAGATCACGAACCATTAGGATAAGAAATAGGTAGGAATCACAAATATCGAAAGTAAGGTCAAATGATTCTGCATTTGTTGCACAACTTTCATAATATCTGACACGACAAAACTTTTTTTTGTATCTTTTATTTGTCAATATTTTAATCGCTAAAACTTACTTACGGTAACTTGCGAACACAGCCGTCACGGCTTCCTCCAATTATTTAAATCAAAGCTTTCAAAATGTTTAATTGAAATCTACATTTAGAATACTATATGTATACCGCAGTGTTCGTATCATGAAACACAAGCGAATCCTGTCAAAGACATAGTGTGGCCAATATTGTCGTTGAAAAGCATGTGCGTAAAACAATTTAGGAAAGGTTGAAGATAACGCTATGTTCTGTTTGTCAATAACATAAATTTCGTGGCGTGGACCGTCTAAATTTCAAAACACTTAACATTGATATTCATCGACAAATCAATGTGCCACATTAAAAAGGTGAAGAACGAAATGGTACCTGAAAAATATCTGGTATAAAAATTTAGGAAACCCTAGTGTGTGTATTTTACAGGAACTACTCCAATATGATTTGCAGAAGACTTTTTGAAAAAATAATTCTAAGAATGAAACTCTTATCGTGCTCAACTTCCGGTTTCGCTTTACCTGTCGCTTGAAGCAAAGCTCTGTAAACCTTCGTGTAGCCTCCCTCTGTGTTTTCGTTGATGGAGAGTCGAGATTCGTTTGCATTGACAGCTAAAATGGCAGCATCCATCTCTAGCGTGGGAATCGTCTGATCGCTGAACTCAGTTATCTCGGAAACTGTGAAATAGTGTTGCTTCACAGATATCTCAATGCCAAGATTCCTTGTCGTTGTCAACAACAAATCTTCGATGGAGTCAAGCTTATAAACACTGTCACAGTTGAAGAGATGGAATTTTCTAGGCGATGCCATGATATTTCTTTTATCATGGAGATACTTTTGAAAACTGAGATGTCCCTTCACTTAAAGCTGAATTGCAATAATTTCAGGATGTCATTGAAGCGCGTATGAAACTTGTTAATGGCGATTGGCATTATATTCATAAATAACATTCCATACCTTCCACATGAAATAAAGTATTCCTTTTGCAGTGATCACTCAGAGCTTGTAACAATAACGTATCATGGAAGAAGTTGTCTCGATATACAAAGACGATTTTGTTGTAACGATTTCTAGGAAAAATAGGAACTTGGGCAGCAAATGCATGATGGGTAAAGCTGTGTGGCTGTCAGGAGAATTCGTGACGAAGGGTATGTAACGCAACGGTTATGAGAATTTGAAAGTAATTTAAATTAAATTCTTCCCTTGGCCCAATGCGAAATGACCGACTCGTTTACTTCGCTTTCACCCTCCAACCACAACGATAACACTCTCTCCTGGTGCAGATACGAATAAGTTATTAATTCAACGAGAGACAATAGCCCAACGAAATTTTTTACAAGAGCTCTCCGTATTCTGCATGATGCATATGCACCAATCTAGCGGCCAATCTTAAACCGTATACTCAATGAAAAGCACTCCTAAATTTTACTTTTCTTCCCCAGTTTACCTTACGATAGAACCACACATATGACTAGAGCGTAACCTCATTAAACGAATTAAAATTAGTTCTAAATTCTTGGAAACAGTTCCATTTGTCTCATTCTTTGTTTCAAAAGCATTCTTAAAATTTAAATCTGCCTCAATTTGAGGGTGGAAAAAAATAAATTGTGCTTCAGAAATGCAGGAATCTTGATCAGGGCTCCGAGCTCGACTTTTTTCAAGGTCGTCACTTAAAGAAGTAAAATCATTTAAAAGGTCACCAGAAGAAATTTTGTCGTTAGGAATAAAAAAATTAACAGATTCTCAGAAACAGTTGATATAGTTTCCGCTTTCACCGTCCGTTCGCTCTATTAGAAATATAAAACGCGTAGGTTTCAAACGTTCGATACCTGTACTTAAATACAAGTTTTATTCATGTAAATTTTTTTTTCCATAGAGATCAACACAGATACTATCGAATTTTCAATTTAACTCGAGAAAGACAAAAAGCTAGCTGCCTCCAGGAAAGCTCTGTAGACCTTTGTGTGTCAAGGTTCCATCTTACTGTGGTTAATAAAGAGACCAGACACGGGTGCGCTTACCACAAAAGTTGCAAACTAAACAAGTTTCTCTCTATTAAAATCTCTTTCTGAGATAAACTTGAATCAGATAACTATAAACTCACTTGTTTTCCGTTTGACCGGCTAAACGACGATAGTCTCTACCTCTGCAACCTTTGAGGAAAGGAGCAACTTGCACGGTAAAACTGCCCAATAACTACTCGGCGAAAATAATCGCACCTCGTGATAAAGCTGATTCTTTCGATGCTGCCATCAAAAGTTAGCTTTTTATGTTGCTAAGGGAATTTCTCTACGGCAACGAAACTTCAGAGCACTGACCACGGCATCAGTGGAACATTCTCTACACTTAGTGCGGGAGATTTTTGCTCTGATCTTGACCTGAACACCGCAAGTGAGAAACCATCGTTGTCAGTGAAATATTCGCTTGATTCACGCTGTTCTCCTTCGTAGGGCTAAACCGTACTCGCAACTTCAATTTTTTCTTTATTACTCAAGTATGATGTATCACAACTCTCAGCAGAGTTTGTTGAAGGTAGGTATACATCGCCATCAAACATTATCTCTAGAGTATTTCAACGTTAACTAATACAAAATTACAAAGTTTTTACAGTTTTCTACTTCATCACCCGCTAACCCGTCACCATTCTACAGAACCATTTTAGACAAAAGAGCACCTTAGGCCAGGAAAAAAAAAGAGCTGCAATTTTTTGGAATTTTCCCTATGGATTGTACAAATGATAAACTGAATAATTACGCAAAAAGTACTTCGTGCCATAGGCACTTCAACTCGCTCTGACATACAAACATAAAATACATTTTCTCCAGTGCTAAAGGTTAGGAACGAAAGGAACGAGACAAAAAATGAAACTCTCTATTCATAAATTCTGCTACTCCCTTAGAAGCACTTTTCCTTTTTACTATGAGTCGAAATTTCCTTTCAGTTCCTGAAATGATGTACAGGTCAGCACTAACGTTTTCTCTGAAACCATAGATAATGTCTTGAGGAATATGAACATTTCCAAACTTAAACTGTACATCAACGTCGTTAAAAGACACCTTTCCGTGGCGGATACGAGTTTTAATTAAGAGTAACTCATCTTTAGCAAGCTCTATATCGTCATTTAGGAAAAACTTCGTAAAATCTTGATAATCATGACACTCAAGTGTGCCATCACTATTCCTAATAATTCTTACTCCAATATCATGGGTATGACGGTGTTTTGTAATCAACCTTTCTTGAATGTCCTCTGGAATTTTAAATTCAGGGTCCCAAACTTGAAGGTCACCTAACTGATAAGATATCTTTCCATAACGAGCGATACTTCTCAGCACAACAACGGGAGGAGGATTTCCAGGGAGTTGTGTCGCCAGAACAGGCTGCGGGGTATTTTGGGAACTCTCCCCATGACGGCTTTTTACTTCTAAATATTGAGTTTGTAATTGATCTTCGGTAACGTTAGAAGACGAGTCAGCGTCAATATCCGGTTCTTCAGAACTTCTTGGGCGGATCACATGTGTGTTTAGTGTGTAAATACTGTCTCCCTGATTACTGCAAGAAGGTTCCATCCCCGCCGAGTCTCTGCTGCCGCCCGCGACACTACTGACGCCACTAGGGCGTGAATCAGTCGGATTTTCTCCGTTGTCAGCTGACAGTAAAGAGGTGTCTTTACCGTTATTTGAGCAACTCTTGGATGTGTATGGATTTTCTAATGCTGTATATGTGTCCTGCAATTGAGGTTGTGAGTTTGATTGTTGGTTGGGAGTAGGCGGCCGATATTCAAACTTTTGTCCTTTCTTGTTTGTATCAAAGTGATGCAGTAAAGCTTGTTCGTGAACCGCTCGATGTTGTTTGTTCCAGGAGAAGATAAAGCTCTTTCTACCATCAAGATACTCTCTGCCGAACTGTGAAGAGACTTTCCTCTTCGCCCAACTTGAAATAACCTCTCGATTCTCTTCCTTGTCGTCTTTGTAGTTATCATCTCCCCCGATGACGGTGATAACATCTCCTCCTGTGGATCGAGCAGATGAAAATGTAAATAAGTGCAGCATTATTACACACTTCTGGTGACCAGATTTTACATATGGAAGAATATCCTTGATTGACTAGGCGCAATCAACATGTCGACAGGAAGTTGCCACCTGCGTAGAATGTGCATACTCCATTTTCAATATGACGATGAAAGCGAGAGAAATTGGCAGATTTTGACTGAACATTCCCAAGAAGTTAGGCCGTTCCTTTTTCCTTTCACCATTGGTAAATATAATTTTATTTGTTGAGAATGTATAAAGTATTTTTTGTACGTATTTGTCGCGTATTCTATGATTCTCAAGGACAAACGTAAGCATCGTTTTTTAGTATGTAATTTGAGACCAGTTTTCGAGAATATCAAATTTGATTTACGTCCAAGTTTGGAGCCTTTCGAAGATTTGGATGGCCGCTTTGATCCTCCTTCAACCAAACGCTCTCTAACGGTACATGCGTTTCTTGCATTTTAAGTGTTAGTGTTTGAGACCGATTATAACCGAGAAAAGGGCATAGGGTAAAATATGGGCTGTATTTTTTTTTGGACCATTTTTTGGACCAGCTTTTGGACCATTTTTTGGACCAGTTTTTGGACCATTATTTGGAGATATTTATAAGGGGGGGGGGGGGAAGCACACCATTAGTACTCAGGAAGAGGTAGGATGAAGTCTATCAGTACTGAGGGAGGAGTGGGAGGTAGAGTGTTATTACTCAGGGAGGGGTGAGAGACGGACTATTACTATGCAGGGAGGGCTGGGAGGTGATGGTAATAGTAAACACTACTGGTTAATGGAGCTTTTACTCAATCGTACAAATTACTTTAATAGGTTTTTCAACTGACGTTCTGTATGCGTTGGGCCGCGGCGTTTCTTCATTTTTCTGTCACGCGAAAGCGAAACTGCCACGTAAACACTGGACTTTAATTTTTGCTAAAAATTTCGCGTTTACGATCCTCCACTGTTGAGTTATGCGTGTGCCTTTTGAGTCGACTTGTGCACCATCAGTTGCTTCAAGTTTCTATTTGTGTGCACAGTATTTAATTATTTAATTTATCTATCATCCTTTTGTCATTGCTCTTATCAGACGAGATCACGGAATTTCCGGTCCTTAGCCTTTAACTTAGCGGCATATAGAATTCACAGGCACTATCGCAATTTAACGTTTAGAACTTTACTTTATAAATTCCTCAGCAAACGATTTCGAAGAGGAATCCATATTCTCGAATCGAGCAAAAACACTGCTGTACTTGCAATATGAGAAAGCGCAAATCTCGATTTTATCTGTTTCGCAAACAAAGGAGTTAATCACCGGCACCGGAAATCGCGACTAGGTATTGCTCGCGTCTCCCCTAGGTTTGTTTTCCAATTTGCCCTGGCCGCTGCCAATCACTTCTTGCGTAAAAACCCACGAAACCTGCGAAGTGGAACTATGGTGGCTACTGTTGCTTGCAGATATTCTCCGTCGGCAAAACGTAGTCATGCTAACCCGCTAACTCATGCTAATTTACCTATTTCCGGACCAAGGAGGAGGAATGGTTATAGACTTAAAGCTACTGAAATTTCAAAAGGCAAGATCAACCCCCTTTAGCCGAAAAGCCTTCGCCTTAGAGAGCAAAACAGAAAATTCAGATAGAAAACTCACTCTGAGTGTTCCAGACTCTGACTCAGCTGCATAGAACAAGTCTTCACATTTTGCCACTTCGAGGAGCAACCGTCGACCTTAATCTATGATTATTTACTTTCGCTTTCACGTCTGATGTCTAACGAGCTATTGTTTAGGAAATATAGAAAAGGTTTGCACTAAGTCCCCACTACCTTTCTCAAAAATAGCCCAGCTTGCCCAAAAATCCGCGATTAAGAGCAATGAAATGCGTTCGAAAAGATGACTGAGTAAAATACTTCCGCTTCTTACCCGTCGCCTTTAGTAAAGCTCTGTATATCTTGGCGTAACCAATTCCAGCGTTGTCTTCGTTGATCGAGAGCCGAGATTCATGCGCATGAACCACGAAAAAGGCCATATCCATCTCTAAGGTTGGAATTTTTTCTACCATTTCAGACATTTCGGGGAGTCTGAACGAGTGCTTCTCAACATGGATGCTGGTCAATTGGTCAAGCAATTTCTCGACAGGCTCTAGTTTGTACGTATTATCACAGTTAAAAAGGTGAACTCGCTTTCTCAATTGCGACATCTTCTATCTATGATTTTTTTTGTCTCTTTGAACGTAGCAGTTCTATAGTCGTTGAAGAATAAGTCTGAATTTTCAAAATCGCCTAGAGAAGAAGACGACTGCTTGCGCAATGTTTCCGAGAAAGCCAGTCACTTATCTGATCGAGATGAGTCACGCAATCCCCACACAATATATACTGATTGGAACACTAGAAACCCATGATGGGTCCTAAAAAATTTATTCTCTCACAGAAATACAGCTGTTTCCGACAATCGATAAAACCGGACCTTATAACACAAAAAAAACTTTCGCTTTTAAGTCTACAAACAGTTTGTCTCGTAGCTATAAGCTTTCATTGCTGCTCAGTAAGGTGAGAGAATTACTGCAATTTTTTTGTTATTAAGTTATAGGCAAAGAAATTGTAGTGCCCCGTGCACGAGAAATGGTATCTAACTTATAAAATAAAACTATTCTTGAATCCTCGAGTAGCAATGTACTACACCGCAAGCACTTACAGAGGAAGTTGAAATAACCACGATGAAAGTTTTTATAATAATATGAATCAAGCTAAATACCTTTAACATCGTACTTGTGCGAAATTATATCTAATAAAGATTGATTTCGATAACCATTTCAAAAGGAAAGTTCACGAAAATAAGTTATATAACGTTGTGATGAAATAATGTCATCATAACTGATATTAGATTGATTTTTGTATATGTAAACTTCACAACAAATTAAATAAGACAGATTGATTGCTGAAAGCTAAAGTTATTTCTTGAGATATATAAGTTCTTCCTGAAAGCTGTTGGAAGGCGGCTAACTGTCTTCAGTTCTGCCTTCAAAACAGACAGTGATTGACGTAATCATTACTCAATGACTTAGCATCAGTGATTTAAACATGGAAGACCTAGATCTTCCAAGGCTATTCTTATCACTTTTTTAAGATCAATTCCACTTTTTATTACACATCGAAAATGTTCCGAGCCATTTGAAATAATGTACAGATCACCATTAGGCTTTTTATCTTTAGCTCTGAAACCATCGATAATGTGTTGCGGAATGCACGCGTTTCCATACTTAAACTGTACAGCAACGTCTTCAAAAGACACCTCTCCGTTGCGAACACGAGTTTTCAATATGAGTTGTTCATCAGCAGCAAGCTGTATTTCCCCGTCCAACGAAAGTTCTTTTAAATTTGGGTCAGTATAACACTCAATTTCGCCATCACTGCGCTTAATGACTATCACTCCAATCAAAGGAGTGTTGCGGAGTGTTTTGAGCAGCCTCTCTTGTATGTCATCGGGAACTTTAAATTCGGGGTCCCATATTTGAAGGTCGCCTATCTGATCAGGTACCTTTCCATAACGAGCGAAACCTCTCAGTAAAACAGTGGGAGGAGATTTAACTGAGAATTGTGTCGCCCACACCAGCAGTTGGGTATTTTCAAAATGGATACTTTTTTCTTCTGGAAAATTCCTTTGTGAATAATCTAGATCTCCTTGTGCGTCTCTCTGATTACTAAAAGAAGGATCCGACGACTCCCTGCCTCTGCTGCGCTCAGAGCTACAGTCGCCACCACGGTGTGAATCAGTCTGCCTTTCTTCAACCGTTGTCAATTCAGAAGTGGCTTCATCATTACGAGGAGGACTTTTGGGTTTCTGCGGATTTTTCAATTCGGGAGATTTTGCTTGAGATGGAAGTTCTGGTATTGATGGTCGGTTTGTAGATGGCGACTGATGATGGAACTTTTGTCCTTTCTTGTTTGGATCAAAGTGATGCAGCAGAGCTTCTTCGTGAATTGCTCGATGTTGTTTGTTCCAGGAAAAGATGAAGCTCTTTCTTCCATCAAGATACTCTATGCTGAATTGTGAGGAAACTTTTCTCTTCGCCCAACGTGAAATAACCTCTCGATTCTCTTCGTCGTCGTTCTCGTAATTGACATCTCCCCCGATAACGATGACGACATCTCCTCCTGTAGACAAAGGAAATTCAAATGTAAAGAAGCGTAACAATATTATCCTGTGAAATGTAATTTCCAATATTTTGTTGCCGATTATTGGCCTTCCAGACCTCTTCGTCACTATTTACAACCGTGGAATTAACGCTATTAATACATAACATATCCACCAGAGGGTAAGAAAAATGCAACATATAATGTAGAGAAAACCATTTTCTCTTTGTTCAAAAAAAGAATCTAATATTAGGTTCGCCCTCTGTTACGTAAACAATTTTCAAAAATAATCTTAGCTACTTCACTGTCCCTTAAAATCGAGCAATAAAATGGCAAGAGAGTTTCAGGTGGCTTAAGAGAGGCATTTTGAATCTATTGTCGGTTGAAATGATAATTGCTGACTAGAGGCTTGCTTTGTCAGAGTTGAATTCTTTCTCCAATCTATTTAAGTTTCTTGAAGATGCCCTGACAGCTTTGGAAGACTCAATTATTATTCAATGAATTGATCCTTGGAATAACATTTATCATTGCAGGCCAATAACTTTAATATTCCTTAGGCCATAATACATAAAAGTCCTTAAGCAACAATACATAAAGCATCAGAACTTTTAAGCATAGATCAATCTCTATTTCCAATACTGCTCGTTTTCCCTGAAATTTAATGTTAGTTTAAATCTTTTGTTTAATCCGGCAGCAACATGTAAGTTTATCTTTATCAATAATTACTCAACTTGAACGAGTTGTATCCAGATAAAAAATGCAAAAATTTGCCGTGTTTCCGAACCGAGGAAGAGGAATGGTTTTAGACTTTAAGCTACTGAAATTTCAAAAGGCAAGATCAACCCCCTTTAGCCAAAAAGCCTTCGCCTTAAGAAACGAAACAGAAGCTTCAGACAGCAAACTCACTCCGAGTGTTTAAGACTAACGCAGCTGCATAAAACAAGTCTTCGCATTTTGCCACTAAGGGGAACAACCGTCGACCTTAATCTATGCTTATTTACTTTCGCTTTCACGTCTAATTAGCTTTTGTTTAGGAGGTTTCATGTCTAATGAGCTATTGTTTGGGAAATATAGAAAAGGTTTGCGCTAAGTCGCCACTACCATTCTCGAAGATAGCCCAGCTTGCCCAAAATGCGTGATTAAGAGCAATGAAATGCGTTCGAAAAAATTACTGACTAAAATACTTCCGCTTCTTACCCGTCGCTTGTAGTAAAGCTCTGTATATCTTGGCGTAACCAATTCCAGCGTTGTCTTCGTTGATCGAGAGTCGAGATTCACTCGCATGAACCACGAAGAAGGCCATATCCATCTCTTGGGTTCGGATTTTGTCGACCATTTCTGACATTTGAGCAAGTCTGAATGAATGCTTCTCTACAGGCTCAACATGGATGCTTAATTTCTCCGACAATTTCTTCTTCGTTTCCTCGAGCAATTTCTCAACGGGCTCTAGCTCGTATGTGTTGTCACAGTTAAAAATATGAACACGCTTTTTCGACTGCAACATCGTCTCTGTGTAGAACACAACTACTGGTGAAACTCTGGCAGATTTCATATGAATGTCCAAATTCGAAGTGAAGAATGGAACTGCGAAATATTTCCGAGAAAGCCTGTCACACAAATCTCCCCCAAAAAGTCACGCAACAATGCAGTCTCACAACGGGTCGTAACACATTACTTGTCGCAGATGATAATAAAAGACAGTCGAAAACTACATGAGGATGCTGGTAGTGATTGGAAGATTGAAGAATTATTAGGAGATCGTAAGCTTAAAAATACCATAAAAAAGAAAAGGTATGCTTAAGTGATTACAGTTGTTGTGTCATGTTGAAAGTCATGTGAACTGGAAATAAAATGTTCAAAAAACAATTGTCCTTCTGTCTGAAATCTGTTTGATGGCATATATATGGAATCAATCAATTGCATTAGTTTTCAATGTTTCATGATTTTTGAGCCTCCTTGCACCAGGTATATCTCCTTGAGCTATCAACATCGGTTACATGGACACTTGTAATTTCTTTTATGGTGGTTGCTTAATAGGGTTAATTACTGTATGTGCATGTTAACTGTATACAGGTTTTTTTTTTTTTTTTTGACTATTTACTTTTGCTAGTCTTTTTTGTTGTTGAGGAACCTTTACTATAAAAAAGAAAAATAACAGATAATTAAACTTTGAGTGCAATTGAATGTACCTGTAATTGATAATGATATAATTAGCTGTAATGGCAATAAGTATTTAAAGATTGATAGGGTCTTACTAGGATACAAAAACTTACCTTGAGTTTGATGTCATGTAACATGACAAAAGTAACACAATTGACAGATTTTTTATATTTGCACTAAAATACAGTACTTTGTGATGCAAATTATTTTATTTATGTATGTGCAATGTTTATGACCACGCACATCTTTTTCGTTAGTTAAACACAAAAATTACTTTGAGGTAAGCTCATGATAAAAAAAAATAAAGTTATGCTCACTTATGTTCATATCTGTGTTGTACCAATGTATGGAGACATTAGATAAACGGAATGCAAAGCATGCAGGAGCAATGACGTTACAAAATAGTGTTTCAAGGTTTCAGTTAAATATACTGTAGCCTCATGTATTTGCCACTGTTGTTCAGCGATAATTTTTTATTTATTAACTGATTATGAGGAGCCCTGTTGGCTTGGATTTTATTTTATTTGAATTTTTAGATTTCCTGGTATATATGTTGTGGCTGACAAACATTACAAAATATTGCAATATGAGACAAGATACAAGATTTTCATTTTATTCTAAAAGTAAAATTGTACAACAGACCTACAAAGTAGAAAATAAGTTTGTAAATTTTACAGCTGTTCTTATGGGAGGGTGACTTGCACTTTTCATTTGCATATAAAGAAGGACTTGTATTTTGCACCAAAAACAAAAAGAAGTAATGTTGTTAAGGAGATCCAGTGATTGGGAAATTTAAGAAATTAAGTTATGAAAGGAAACTCGGTTTGTACTTCTCACTATTAACAAGTCTTGTTAAAATATATTTTCAGATCAGAGTTTCAAATAAAGCAAATTGAAGAAGTAATTTAAAAGGTGTTTTTTCTCAAAGGGAACAGTGACCACCTCTGTGTGCAGATGATCCATAAATATTGGAACTCTTACAAAAATGTTTTGCAAGAATAAAAACAGCAAAACAAATAGCAGCAATCCGTCACAAAAAAAAACAGTAACAACAATTATGAAAAAAGAAAGATTAATTTGGTGTTGAATTTGTTTGTCTAAGGCATTAAATTTCTACTAAAAATAATCTGAAAAAATGTCTGTGACACTGTGTTTGAGGCAACTGAACTTGACTTTTCCAGGGTTCTCTAACACAGGCAACCAGTAATTTAGATTAGGGAAGTAACCTATATTCACATCTAACAAAGTTCTTTAAGTGTAGATAATCAATGTAATTATTGGTTCACATGTGGAAGTTGTGTACCAAGGAAGAGCTGATGAATGTTTGATGATTTTGGTACGTGTGTGAACATGAGACATTTTGCATCAAAATAAAAACTATTATGATCATGGAATTCAAGAGTGCTTTGTGGTTAGAAAGCAAATCTGTGATATGAGTACATTAGATTAATTGGAAATTTGCATCAAAAACTTAGTTGGAATGCTAAATTTCATGATCTTTAGGTTATAAACATATACATGAATGAACATCTCTAAGTAAATTTTGTATAGCATACCTTTTATTAAGCCAAAGTTTCATATAAGCCTCTAAAATTACTCCTTGTCTTAAAACCTTCACATTCAAGGTAGTGAGAATTTCTTGGAATTGATTTGGACTTCAGGGTATTTAAATTGCCTCAAATTCAATTCTCAGAAATTCCCAAGAATTCCACCCTTCTTAGGTAGTTTGTATGGCTGAGAATTCCTGGGAATTCCAAGTCCTCACAAAACTGGAGTCTTCCTCTCCCAGAAATTCCCAGTAATTCCAAGCTTTTAAAATCAGAGCTTATTTGCATACTTGGGAATTTTTGAGAATTCTTAGGAATTCCCATAAAACTGGGAATCCAGTTCGCAAGGGCAGGTTAACAGTGTCAAGTTCTAGTCTGCTAGGATAAGGTGTTCAAGACTGGCTGCTGACAGCTAATATACAATCACCTTCAGCAATGCCTGAGACCACAAGAAATTTGTCAAAAGTGATGTCCACACCTTCTTTAAGGTCATTTAAATATTGCTTTCCAAGAATCCTTGTGTGATTTTATTTCATTCAGTGATATTTCATCTTCAGAAAATGGGTAGAGAATAACTGGTTCTCTCATGAGGAGGATGAGGATAATCGAACCTACATTCAGCCATAGTTTTTTTACGACATGTATGAGAATGTTTATGAATTTGTCTATTATCTAGTTCCAATAAGTCAGCATCGTCTAATGGCTTTTCACAAGTGATTATTTTATGCAATAAATGAAGTCACTTTGCTATCACTATCTTCCCCAAATACAGGTGCATTTTCTATCCATATCATCATGTGAATGTGAGGAGAACCTCTTTGTTGATATTCAACTCTATAAACAAGTCAGAGATTTTCCCTAATGGCACAGCATTGCTTTGAAGAAATGCCTTGGGAAATTGTTCGCCTAATAGTCAAAATGTCTGGCACATGTAACAGGATCACTTTGGATCAACCTACACTTTTCATCCCACTTTAAATTTTCTAGTTTGTCATTGCTATACAGCTTCTGATCAACCAGTTGACCAAGAATTCCAAGAAAGTGAATCCATTGTGTTTCTGCTGATGAGAAACTACAAACAAAGAAGCTGTGTACAGTTGTCGTATCATAGCAAATAGAACTCTTTTAGCATTTTCAAAATATGCAGGGGATCCCCTTAAAGCTTTAGGGAATTTGTACCCTTCAACATAATGTAATAGACTTCCTAGTCCTCCATCTTTCTTTAAATTCCCAGCTTTTAAGGCCTTATTATTGGTGTGGCATTTTCTTAAAGCAACTTGTGATTTTCCTAAAAGAATTTTCATCTGCAATCTTTTGGATTTATAAAAACTTTCCTCAATATTCAATACTCTACAATCTGACCTTCTCAGTTCTGATTTACAAATGTCACTATAAAAAACTTTGACTAAGCGATCTTTCCTGGATATGCTAATTCTTCAGAAAATTCATCTTTGAATTCAGTCAATGGCTTATTACCTTCTGCTGGTGCTACATTAAGAATGCACTGTCGTTCATTATGATTCACAAAATCAGGTGGTGTCAGCAATGTATCAGTCACACCAGCACAAATTTCTGCTTCATCTTCACTCCATTTATCTTTATCATCTTGGGATGATTCTTCATTGTTTTGTCTATTTTCAGTTACGAATATACCCTCAGCATCACTGGTTTCGAAATCTTCAGATAATGCTTCATTGTAGTTGTTTACCCAGTTTTACTTCAGTATAATACCTTCCTCGCGCTCGTTAAGGCATGGCTCAGGATGATAAAATCCCCCCCGCGAAGTCAATCGCGCCCAGAGAAAAACATTTCAAAATGGCGGCAAAGATGGCGGACATTGTGGCACATCGAAGTTTCGGAAACTCTGTCGCTCTCCTATATTCTGAGGCTTGTTTGTGTTAGAGGTCTGGAATCACTTGGGAAGAATATGTAGGTAAGAAATTTTTTATCACTGCTTCCTTTTTAACGTTGTTTAAAGGTGTTGCTTGTTGCGCGTCCTTCGATTGAATTCAGTGTGAGTTCGATCAGACTAGATCATTCTAGGCTTTATGCGCTTGTTGACCGACAGGAAAGCTATGTATCACTTTCATCGCCGAGCAGGTGTTAATTTAGTTCCACCCTTTTTTAATTCAATATGTTTCGGACGAAGCGTGAGAAATTGAAATTGTTTTGTGTTGTTAGAGAATCTTTCTTTTGATCAGCGTAACCTGTGTTAAGGTCCAACTTACAAACGTGGAGAGAAAGGGACATTTGTAAGAAGAAAAGCATTTTGTTAGCTTAAGTTTAAATCATGTTTCGTAAAGGAATTTATGATTTAGTTCTGAAAAAAGAATTCTGGTGAACCATTGCCCTTTTATCAAAAGTCCTAATATGAAAGTTAACCAAGAGAACTAACAATATAGTCATTAGTTTCAAAATCACTTGAGTAGATTCAGTTTGCTCGACATTATTCATCATGCACTTGGCAAATGTTACATTTTGAGCTCATTTTGTTCAATGAATCCTTTAGAAGCATAAATAAATTGATGACTTAAAAATTGCTGTACAAAATTAAACATTGCAACATGATTAATCATGTTGTTGCTGTTCTTTTTTAGATTTCTGCCATGCTACATTGCCTTCAGTTATGTTCCAGATCTACATACATGTAGGATACTCATATTTATCAGTTGGATTGTTATAATAAAGTTCCTCAAAATGGTATGTATTAAATAGTTTTTTTGGTGCTTTTTCATACTTACAGTACATGTGGAACCCACTGAAGACAGCTTTTCTTTGGATTTAATGTTGAGGACTGTAAATATTTATTATTTTCAGGGCTTGGAAAAATATTATGCAAATCACAAAATATCAGCACGTATTATACGTTAAAACATTGAATAATTTGAAGTGTTTATTTAGGAAAGTGAATGGTGATCTTCCATATTTTAAGTAGCTCAGTGGCAACTTTATTTTTCCTCCATGTTTTTGCTATAACTGGATCTTTTTTCATGTGGTTTTCTGTGGGATTTTTTTTGAAGACTTTCTTGAAGTTGGCTGACCACTCAGTAATTGCTTCATTTATGTCCTTGTATTTCTTTAGAACTTGTACTTGAATGTGTGCTAGGTGATTTAAGAAGTGTTCTTTGTGGTATCTTGAGCTTGAATTTTTGGTTGCATTTTTTTTAAGTCTTTCATATAACAAAACATCTTTGGTTGTGCCAAGAATCTCTGAAAGAGCTTTTGCTGTTTTGCTGGATGGTAAAAAATCTTCAGATAATTTTGGTTTCTTAGCCAGTGGTTCACCTGTCTCATTTTGCACTGTTTCACTCAGTTGTTGTGGTTCTGGAATCTGATTATTTTCTAGGTTTTCAGTACTCTCTTCTTCGTCAATTAATAGAGTTGTATCTTCATCTTCTTCTTCACATTCACCATCACTCTCAAATGACTGATCTTAAACTGGCAGATTCTGTTGCATGCATTCTTCTCCATTATGGTTTTCTTCATTGGGAATTCTGGTAGCTGGGATTTTGATTCCGCTTTGAATGCATTCTTCCCTGCAGTGTTGAAGGAAAATTTTCTCCATTCTGATATTGGAGGAGCGAAAGTGGTGAAGGGAAGGTCCTTGCTCCCTGAATTCAATTTCCTCAGGACCATCAAAGAACTCAATACAGTCTTCATCCTCAATTTCTCTCCACCAAACTCCTTCTCCCGGTACGAGGAAGTCAGCAATAAACTAAAGGTGAGCCTCCCAGTGCCTAGCATGTGTGTTGATGACATCTTTGGGTAAAACTGTGTTTCCCAGCTTTGGTAGGGCTTTGTTGATGTTGCTGATTTCCTTTTCTTGCCTGATGATGCAGGTCACAGCTGTGTTTCCTCCTGAAGTTTTCTCTGCTTGCATATGCAGAACTGCAATGCTCACTAAGCTTTCAACTGGGTTGTTCCAGGTCTTCCTGGTGATGTCGGTCAGCTCCTCAAACAACCTCTCAAACATTTCTGCATTAGTTGAACAGTGTGAAGCAAGACGGAGAAGAAAGGCAGAATGAGATACACATGCATGGAAGTATATGCCAAAGAGCTTTCTGCTTGTTAGGACTCTAGTTGGGGTCATCACTTTTCGGCACAAAATTGCATGCCTCCAACACAGGTTATGCAACCTTAATATCAACTTTGGTGACCTCTTTCTGTCCTGGGAATAAAAAATTTCCACCATTTTGCACAGGGTGACCAGCAAAGCTCTCACATCATGGGTTGTTGTCTGGTAAAGGGCTATAGTTAAGTAGATTAGTGTCTTGCGATAATCTACTCCTCGTTTTTTCTCTTTGTTAAGTTGGACAGCTAGTATTTCTTTAAGTTTTATCAGTGTATCAATGTCAGAAATGTGATGTGGGATTTCTTCCAGAATGTTTTTAATGTGATTCATGGAGCAGCGAAGAGCTTCAAAACACAGTACCTCATAGGACTGGAGGTTGAGACTTTCCACAGAAACACTCTCATCCCCAAACAACAGTGCTGGAATTCTTGTTGCCCCTCCAAGTTCTTCATTTAAAATTTCTGCAAGTTCTGGTTTGGTTTTGTCTGAATCTCCAAGTCCTCTTGCTTCAATTTCAGCTTGTAGCTCGTTGACCTTGAGATCTTTAAATGGGTTCAAGAGTTGTTTTGCCTCTTTTCCTTTCCTTCCTGCTAACACCAGCTGTTGCCGTTCAGTCAATGTTCTGTACATTCTTTGGGCCATGTAATCTAGATCGTGGCACATGCTTAAATGCCCATCACAACCTGGGCAACCATAATGCCCTCCATGCTGATTTCCGCATTCAAAGTTTGCTGCAGGGTTGTCTCCATTCATGAATCTCATTTCATCTTCTACTTCAACATCCTCCTCTGTTTTCACTTTTTGGGTTAAATTTACAACAAATTTTATCTGATCTTCAATACTGGAACTGCTCTGCCCCAGCATATACAGATAGGGCCTCTCCACTGTTGCCTGGACATCCACATCTTTTCTATATTGAACTCTAGCTTCTGCATCAGAGAGATGAATTTCTGAGTCATACATCTCTCTCACACAAAAGAGCATGTGACCATAATTTGAAAGGGTTGAATGGTCATGCCAAATCAGCCAATGCCTCTTCTGCTGAAAGCTTTTCAGCCTTTGTTTGATTTCATCATGTGTTCCCCTTATATCCTCACTGATCTTTTCTAGCTCTGCACGAATCTCACTTTCACTGAGCTCTTCATAAAATGCATCATTTTTTATTCGAAGGAGGTCTTTGTTTTTAATCAATGCTTCTTTTCTGATGTCTTAGAAGGGAATTTTCCTTGCTTGCAAGTGGCATTTCTTCTGCTCTATCTCTCCCTGTGCATTTATAGCCAATTTGGTAATCTCTCTTCTATCACTGGCTCTCCTATGTTAAATTTGCCACTCTCTATTCCCTCATGGATGCTTTGCTTGAGTTGTTTACTTGATTGCATCACAGGCACAGAAATTTCTCCCCCCTTTTGCTTCCTCATAGCTCTGCGTACCCTGAATCCTGGAAAATTAATCAAACCTTTTCTTACATGTAGCTAGAGAAATGATAAAAACCCATGAAAGTATTATAGGGTATGCATTCTTATTACTTCAGGCCTTCTTCTTCTACTTCTAAATTCTAAATTTTAACTCTTAAATCTCACTGTTCT
Source organism: Pocillopora verrucosa (assembly GCF_036669915.1). Taxonomy (NCBI): domain Eukaryota; kingdom Metazoa; phylum Cnidaria; class Anthozoa; order Scleractinia; family Pocilloporidae; genus Pocillopora; species Pocillopora verrucosa. The sequence goes on from NC_089317.1 coordinate 22,738,955, forward strand.
TTAATTAATAAATCAAATTTTGTTCAATCCTAATACACAATTTCTTTCGCTTATAAATGATATTGCAGAGATGTAACTCTCCACTTTCGGCTTAGTTACAAATTTACCCCTTTTTTTTACCTGTAAGGCCATCCTCTGAATTGAGATGCACTTCTGATGGGGGCTTAAATCGGGCAATGTCTACTTTTTTTACTTTAAAAAGGCTTTGACTAATTGCCCTCCATTGCCAGGTGTCGATTCACTTCCCTTGGTTTTGATGTTGTACATTCTGGCTTTTTCTGACCAGTTTGGAGGACCATCAGGCCATGACTCTACATCTTCTAGTAGCTGGTCCAACTTTCCTTCTATGTTAGCAGGTGAAGCTGTGTGGGATCGTTCCCTGACCTTTGGTGGGGTCGTTTTTGCTCTCTCCTCGGCCTCTTCAAAGGTTTCAAAGGACAGGGCCATTCTTTGGACTTGTCTTGAACTGTAAGACTGACGAAGGCTAAGGTGAAAAGCAGTGTCATTTTGTGACATTTTGGTCTCTAGTTCTTTTTTTGTTTGCCTTCGCTCATTTCTCTTCATTTTTTTCTTTTCAGCAGGTGAAGGCTTCTTTTGAAGACCCGCTTCAGGGACAAGCACTAGAATGTCACTTAGTGATTTTTGAAAGTTTTCCTGGCATTTTTCATTGTAAGTGGCATATATTGCTTCCCCAATGCTTTTTAATTTCCTTTTTGTGACCTTAGGTTCTCTCTGATATTGTCTCTTGACATTTGTGTTAAGTTCAGTCAGAGGTCCTTTCCTAGCCCCTCTGCAAAACTTACTTATAGGGAAGGTAGATTGTAATTGAGAGTTGAATAAAAGAAAGGCCTGGCAGCTGGTCAACGAGTGATCTTTTTTCCCTTCTTTACTAATTACTTTGCCCTCATTCCAGTTCATTGAGGAAAATGCTGTTAGGTATGCTTCTTTTTCGGTTTTACTTCTCCAGTTGTAAAATTTTTCATCAATGGTTCTGTAATGCCGCATGAAGTCTTCCCGTTTTATGTGTAGCCTAGGGTATTCTTGAAAATGTTCATTGAAGATTTTAAATCTATCTTGCAGCAATCTAGCAGCAAACTTTGCATTTCCTTCACCGGGAATCCTTTCAGTTTTGCTTAAACTTTTAGTTTCTCCAAGAAACACTCTTGCCCAGGCACAGTCAATCTTTAAAGACATCTTTGTTGCCTTGGCAGAGGATATGGGATTTGATATTGTGTTCTAATTAAACACAAGTTGGAACTCTCCACGCTGCTACTTGAACTAGCTAACTGCTCGAAATTTAAGACAAATTGCGCGCCCAAAACTAAGGAGCTCATGTAACATGTAATACGAGCCGCCTTTGCGGACCACTTTATTCATTCATTTACTAATATAAAGTCTACGAAGGTTTGAATGGACCATTGTCATTCTTCATTTATTTTTTTATTAAAGAATTACGGAAATATTAAGAAAACACTACCTTGAAATGTATTTTGTAGCCTAGAAGAACACTGTAAATGGCTGTTAGGCACCCTAAAGTTAATAACGACCCGATTTAATCTTAATTCGAGAGCTCGAAGAATCCTCTCCTTCGACCGTCATCTTGAAGTCTGCTTTTTAGCCCATAGTTCATTTCACCATATCCCCCAGAAAAAGGGCATAAATACAATTAAATTCTTCCCCAGGGGAGAGGGATTCGAAGTTTCTGTTTCAGTCTCCCAACGGCCGTGAAACAAAATGGCGTCCGAATCGGACCATTGTCGAGTGACGACCTATTTTGCGCCATGGGGGAAAGAAAATCGATTCAAGTGTGAAAAATTTTAACATAAGTTAGTTCTGCTGAACTTCTTGTTTTAGACTTGCAATGTTGACCCCAAAGCTCATAACCATTAAGAATTTAACGTAAAGACCCTCCAAACTGCTGCCGTGACGATTTCCTGACTTTTACCTATTCACCCACGGACATATGGCTGATGCCGACGCCTTTGCAGGGCTAACTCTTATGAATTAACTATTCCTCAATACGGTTTGGGTGAACTTGATTCAAGTCTTGAAGATTTGGTTTGCCCCATTTCAATTCGAAGTAAGGTAATTAATTTGGGCGTCGTCAAGGGTGACTATAATTTAATTATGGTTGCTATGGCAATGGTATTGCATGGAATGATAGATAATTTCCATAGTGATAACCTCACCGAAATTTGTTAAATTTGATCTTCTACAACGACCTGGAATGAAAAAATAATTTTTTTGCCTCGTTTTCACGTTGTAACCATGCCTTAACGTGCCTGAGTCCTCATTACACAGATCACTGTTGTTTAAAAGCCAAATTGCTGCCTTGATAACTCAGTATTTGGTCTGACAGTTAATGACAATGCACTACTCTGCTATTGTAGCTTCCATTTAAAATTTACCTTAATTGTTGCGGTTTCATGAGGTAGCGGTTGTAACATACTAATAGTACTGCTCACATCTACTGATACATTAACAATATTACCATACATATTAAGTTGCTTTCCTCTTAGTGCCTGTATAAGTTTCTGAAAAGAAATTCTGAGTGCAAGCGATCTACGATCAAGGTCATTTAAATCAAAGAATAGTGGTTTACACAAAAATTGCATGCCATTAACTATAGCACATGATGGCTTTTTTTTTACTCAAATAGATCAAACATGTTTGACGCACCCATTTAACACTGTTGAAACTTTCTTACCTCTAAGGTATTTATCAACATCAGGAATCTTTTTTCTTAAATCACTAGTATGGAGTACACTATGTTTGTAAAACAGCTGATCACAGCAAGTACAGATATACAATAGCTCTTGAGAAACTACGTCATGAAACTTTGAAATCCAGAACTGGATATTTTTTTCTTTGCTCGATAACTCTTCATGTATTGATTATTCTTTCCTCATTAGAAATGCCCTTTTCTGCTTTTCTTTTCTGTCCATTTTCTTTCATGTAGACACTGTTCTTTCTTTTACAGTTACAATTATTTATGTCATTTTCATAAGGTGCAAGATTGACACAACAGTTATTAGTGCAAGTTTGATATGACCTTACTGTGAATTCAGCTTGTAAAGTTGACACATAATGCATTTCACCAATGTGACCTAAATATACAGACCTAATATCTCTACTCTCAGTATTGATAGATTCAACTAGGGTCAAAATCTGAAACATTTGCATTTGATTCTACAATGTGAATTCTTAAGTTCGGTGAATCTGCAACAGCTTGTATGACAATGTGATCAGCCCAAGTTCCTTGCATAGACATATGTGATAAGTACCTCAACCATGAGCCATCCAAATTGCTTTCAATAACTCGCCCAGGAATATTTCTCAAACACTGCACAGCCAATGCTCTAACTTCTAAGTGATGGTTAGGGTTCCCATATAACTGGTGTGATACTGACTTAAAAAAGCAGTCACCTCCTCCACCTACATCAAGTGCTCTTAATCCATGTCTAAGTAGCCTTGAGTTCAATAGGAATGCAGGTGTGGTATCGCATACTAATGCTACTGAACTAATTTTGCAATCTAGAACAGGACCTGGATTTAATTCGACATCTCCAGAAAGTAAACGATTTCTTTTTGATGCATTAAATGCAAGCGACCTTGTTGTACTCTTAGCTTGGAAAAAATACTTACTGAAGAAACTAGTTTGCCTTACAATTAATAGCAATGTTGTGTAAAACAGATGAAACGGGAACTGAGTTTTTTAGAACATTTTTCACTTTCACTCTCAGTTTTCGAATTTCCGAGGACTGCATAACTTTTCGTGATGATATTCTAGATCACGAAATTTCTGTGATTTTACTGCTGACTGCTTGAACGGTAAACGTGATCGAAAATGCAGATTGCTTTTCACACTTTTAACTATGTTGTCATTAATGACTTTGTCATATGTGAAATTAGTGTGCTTCGTCTCCCGAAGGAGGATCTTTGTCTACACAAAGAGGTTCTTTATCTCCTGAAGGAGGTTATTTGTCTCACAAGGGAGATTATTGGTCCCACGAAGGACATTTTTTGTGTCCCAAAGCATCGAGACAATCCTTAAGTCGGTGTACATCACTCCTTTAACGTGCTTTTCGATGCCAAACAGGCCAACATTTTGAAAGATATAATGTTCGACACGTCCTGCATGGTAACCTCCAAACAAACACGATGTATGATCATCAGTTGTGCCACCAAGGATTGCGGATTGCCAAACTTCTTGACAATATTTCTACATGGAGGTGGGGGACCCCAGGTAGGTGAGATAACCTGCCTAGGTGGGGTAACCCGCCTTTCCATAAAATCTCTCATTTTATCTTGATCACGTTTACATGAAAGATGGAGTAACCCGCCAAGGCGGGTTGCCCGGCCCGGTCTGCCAGGTAGGATAACCCTGTCAGCCGGGGTGATAATTTGCCATCTAAACGTCTCAAGGTGGGGTAACCCACCCAGCCGGGGTCACGATCATGTTACATCTGCAAGCGCGCCAAATTTGAACTACAACATTATGGCCATCCGCGCTTACAAACCCGGCGAGCTTTTTCGCCGGTTATATTGGTGTTTAGCTGTTGTTTTTAATGAAGAATTTGGTCCCGAGGCTGTTACTGAGCCTGTTAAATTTCTGAAAGAAATGAATGAGACGGAATACAAGGCCTTCAAGAAAAAGCGAGATGATGAGAGAAGTTGTATCAAGAAAGGGTAAGATAGAGTTAAAGAAAAGATAAGAAACGTGAGGAAGATTTTCGAGCAGCAGTCAACAAGAAGCGGTAGTGGGAGGATCGTTCAAGACAATTTCGTATTGTCGACAGAAATATGGGGTGGGTCACTAGCTACGACATCCCTTACCTCTGGCATTGATGGAAATACTGTGGGTACAGAAATCAGCTCCGAAATATATTACGGAAGGCGCGAAGATATGTACTATCAAGTTATATATTCGTTTCAACCTTTCAATCCACAATGTTAACCTACAAGTACCTTTCTTTTCCTATTGTAAAATTTGGTTTGCAGTAATTATTCATGATTATATTTATTTAAGAGAGCCTTGATCCTTCAAAAAGGCCAATTGTTTTTCGACAGACAACACATCAAGTCCCCTTGGACTCCTACCAGGTCGAAGAAAGGGTCGTAATTCGTCTACTACAGACATGAAAACTGCACGGTCCATTCTCAAGTTCTTCTTTCACTCTCTTTCCGGCAAAATTCTATTAAACAAGTTAAGCCACCACTGTTCTGTCCTTCTCGAATTTCTTCACATTCTACCTCGACGACGGTTAATTCTTGTTCATGTGTCGAAGTCGTGCAACAGCGGTGTTGCCTGGACAGTTAATTGACTTAGGCGGAGGCTTTGCCGTAACTTTCCGGAAAAATTCTATTAAAAAAGTTAAGCCACCACTGTTCTGTCCTCAAATTTCTCCACATTCTACCTCGACGACGGTTAACTCTTGTACATGTGTCGAAGTCGTGCAACAGCGGCGCTGCCTGAACAGTTAATTGCCTTTGGCGGAGGCTTTGCATCATTCAAAAGTGACAATAAAAAGCCACAGAATTGAAAAGTAGCAGCAAGAGCACCTAGTGAAAAGAAAAGTGCATTGACAGCCAAGATGCGTCGTTTGCCCGCCATTTTGTCTTTTTACATGCTTTGCGACAATGGAACAACCTCTCGTAACTTCACACCGGTATCTCGGGGTTCTAAGATTACACATGAACGCGAGCTGTTTTTCGACCACGATTAGGTGGGTTACCTCACCAACATGCGGTCCCCCACCTCTATGTAAACAGGCCCTAAAATACGTCACTCGATAGTTATCAAAGAAACATCTTCGTCCGTTCACCGCCTCTCGTTCAAAAACATCACACGTAAACTATCGAATACTTCTTTACAAACATACGATTTACGCATTCCTCGAAAGCTGTACACGATTGTGTGGGTGAAATAGAGAGAAAACATCATCTCCTACTTACCGACTAGACGTCGTCACCAAATACGCAGATAAATTGTCTTCGATGACAACGGAAAAATCACAGAGCGTTTGCAGACATTTATCGAAGGCCATATTTGGAAGATAAAACGTACCTTACAGACCCGTCCAACTCGAGTTCCATCGAAATGTAATAGACCATAAAGGATACGGATACGGCATCCTCAAAAACGGACTTGAACATGAAAAACAACTGAAGAGTCAGTAATTAGTTCTAGGTATATAAACATTTCCTTTCATACCAACAATTTTGCAGTGCTGCTCGGTGAGATCAGATTTTTATCGCAAAAGTACAAAAATAACTATTTTTAATTACATTACTTTTCATTTGGGAAGGCTTATGATTATCAAATAACATCATTCACCGGAAGTATTTCCAAAGGAACGATATTGCTGCTTTTTAACTGTAAAATAATGTGAACAAGAGGACTGATACATAAAAAAAATTTTGGGGTTTGACGTTACCGGGCTTTGCTGACAACTGAAGGTCTTGTGTTTTTGACGGTATACACCTTATCTTATTGAGACCCTCGCTCGACAACTAACGGAGAGGCGGCTAACAAAGAAATCTGTTGGCATCCAACGCAGCGTAGGGACTGGTCAAATTTACCTGACCTTTAAGACTCTTCAAAATGTATCGAGGTGTTGGCTAACCTGAGAGAGACTGTGAAAAGAAATTTGGAGATTTTATTTTTAATTTCATATTTCAAAATTACTCGGGGGGAAACTTAACCTACAGAAGGGTTGCAGCAATCAGGTCCCAGACAGTCTATAGTGAGTGTAAGCTCACAACTCTTCTGTTCCTTGATCTCAGGTGTTACAAATTTATAAATTCAAGAAGGTAAATACATGTTTATGCTATGTTACATCTACAGGTATGAACATCACAATAAATGTGAAAATCAGATTTGTCGGTAACAACTACAGTCGAACTTCGGCTGTCACTCATTCCAGGGCAGCAATTTAATTTCAGCACTGACTTATCTACAAAAATATTTATTTAAGTCCTTAGATCGTCTTCGAAAAAGAGATATAGTTATTCGGTTGTTCCCGAAAGACGACTAAAAGGAAAGTTATGAAAAAAAAAATTCGCTCTCGGTTTCTAAACACCATTCTTAAATCCTCGGGGTGGCCAATTACGACACGGCAAGTAGTTGTTGAGGAAGTCTAAACAACCATGATTCATAAGCACGCCTACATACAAACAATTCTGAGAGCAAAGCAGGATGCTTTGAAACCATTTATCTGAGAAATAACATCCGAATAGGCTGATTGATTACGATGCACATTTCAAAAGGAAAATGAACGGAAAAGCGACCGATTCGATGTCACATCACGTTGCATCTAATTAAAAGATAAATCTTACTACAAACAAATTAGATTGAATACTGACACTTAAAGCCATGTCTTGAGGCATATTGGCTCTCGCTATAAGTCTTCGAGTGCCCAATTCAACTCTTGTTTCATCTCAAAAACAGAAATAATGTTTAAACAATTATATACCATTTATTCGTCGACAGTGGTTGAAAACCTTCCTTTGCCGTTCTTGCTACTTTTTTTAAATTATTTGGACTTTTCACTACACATCGAAAATTGCCTGAGTTATCTGAAATAATGTACAGGTCACCATTACGCTTCTTATCAAGAGCTTTGAAACCATTGATAATGTGTTGCGGAATACACTTGTTTCCATACTTGAACTGCAACGTCTTCAAAAGACACCTCTCCATTGCAAACACGAGTTTTCATTATCAGTTGTTCATCGGCAGCAAGCTGTATTTCCCCTTCCAACGATAATTCTTTTAAGTTTGGATCAGTGAAACACTCAATTGTGCCATCACTGTGCTTAATGACAAGCACTCCAATCAAAGGTGTGTTGCGGAGGTTTGCAAGCAGCTTCTCTTGCATGTAGTGAGCGGGAATTTTAAATTCGGGATCCCATATTTGAAGGTCACCTATCTGATACCTATCAGGTATCTTTCCATAACGAGCGAAACCTCTCAGTAAAACAACGGAAGGGGATTTAACTGAGAATTGTGACGCCCATACCAGCTGCGGGGGATTTTGAGCGACTTTTTCATGGATGCTTTTCCTTTCTGAAGAATATCTTTTTAGAGACACTTCTCTTGACGTATGTGCAGCGTTTGCCTCCATTTCTAGAGAGCCTCTTGACCGGACCATCTGTTTATTTGTTATGGATGCTGTCACTGGAGGCGTCAATAGTTCGACCATGATATCTTCATCGACGGCCAGCTCTCCATTGTTCACCTCCGCAACAAAAGCCTTTTCTATTCTGCTGATTCGTGCGATGAAATCGTAGTGTGTACTGTCGCCTTTCACGGATGAATTAAAAGGGTTGCGATAGCAAATCAAAATGATGACCCTCAGGGCTGTGAAAAAAGAGAGTGGGAAAGGATTTAAGTTCGCATTACAATCGCTACGGTATATTTCACTTTAGTTTAGAGAATATTAAAAGCTCATTCTCTCCCGCCAATTTAGTCAAAACTGATTCAATACCAAACGTACTGCTTTGTAAAGAATTTAGTTTTATTGGTTCGAATATGCATGAAAAGCACTGACAAGCCGCGTAGACAGCTGACACAGGATTCGTATTAGTCGTGTTTCGAAGAATTTCTTCAAATTCTATAGTCTATAGAAAGGGCTCAGAGCTTTTAAATATTTGTTTCCACAGCATTTTTGATACTGAAAAGCTCACCAAATAAATTGAGGTGATCTGGCTTGACGAAAAAACGATTACAGCAGGAGAAAGTAGGAAAATAATAAAACAAGAGGTTTTAAATATTTGATGATATAACGATTGTGACAGAGGACTACACATAATCTATGCAGGCACTTAGATAACATACCAACTTTATCCTTTATATTTTCTACAAGTCGTTGACATTCCATCCATCTTTGTTTGTCATAAGAATCACTCGTTGTAGAACCGTCCATGACCAGCACAGAGAGTATGAAGTGATTGTCCCTCAGAAATACTTCGATTTTCGTACTTTGAAGGTTGTCAACAAAAGGTTCTTCTGAGAAGTGAAGGCTGGGACGAAGTTTGTTAAAAACTTTTTCCGCATCTTCTAAGGACTCACCTGACACATTACAGCCAAGAATTGCCAAATCTAAGGAGCGGACCACATATTTTAACAGTTTCTTAACTATGCGAGGTACGGTTTCCAAACGATCATTACGTTGGACACGAACTGAGCAAACAGAATTTCATTGGTCAATGACTTATAGAAAACGTCACACTTTAGCTAAGTACTAGTATAGTTTGCATCTATCTACGATGGCGAGAATAGTTGTTCTATGTGAATTTTAAAAAACGAGTGTTGCACGATTGTGAGACTTAAGTTATTTGATTAATAGCATCGTGTAATCTTAAGTATATTTCTCTCGTAAATGTGTTAACCACAGATGTGTTTTTTCGTGATCTGTGCCTCAAATGAAAATAACGATGATGACATCTCCACCTGATAATAAAGTAGATTGAAATGTAAAAAAAGGCGTAACAGTACATATTTCCACACGATATGCAACTTCCAATGTTTTGTTGTTGGCCAGAGTGTTTGTATCTCCCATGTCGGACACACTTAATCAAATTCCTTCCTAATGACCAGATGTAAAATATGAAACAATGCGTCCCTTTGATTGAGCACCTGGTGTTACCGCCCTGCCGATATTTTTAATTGTAGCAATGATTTTTGTACGTTTAGTTTTTAATTTTTTTTATATATTTTTTTTTTGCTTCTGTTTTTTCAATTGTATTTGCTTACTTTCATACGTCTTATACATGAGCCTCGGGCTCGAATACAAAGAGCAACTTGATCCAACGTATTAACATTAATATTGATACATGTATAATCCGTATTGCACGAAAGAGACCTGACATATACTATTTGATTAACGAAGTGTTTATGCAAAGGCCCTTGAGACGTCTTCGGAATCTCGTTTGGTTACTATTTCTGTACATTTTATTTGTGCTCGTGGAAATAAAACAAAGTATCTCGTTTCTAACAAAGGGCAAATAAAATTTAAGAGCTACTGTCAACATGCATCAGACAAACAGCAACAAGTCACCCAAAATTTGCCACAATCCTACTTTCATATTTTGTAGCCCAATATGTCCTAGTGTTGATGCTACTTTTCGACATAGGGAAAGCATGTCGGACAAAACTATTCACCAAAAAATAAATATTTCTTTGCCAGCTTCAATAATGACAGGGGATTAAGTTTAGATGATAAAACAAAGGATTATGTCGATAGAAATACTGGCATTCATCATTATGAGGAATTAATTCAATGTTCTCTTAGCCGTAGCTCTTAGCAAATAAAGACGGGTTCACAACTGAATAAAAAGACACAAACAACCCAGTCTCAAGCCGATTATCTGTTGCCTTCATTAAACCATTGTGTACCTTGTTCCAAGTTATTGTCAAGAGGCATTCGAGTGCATTTTTTTTCCTCAGCGTAGGTATCTCAAACAAAGTGAAATTGTATTTCCGTACCGAGAATTCCAAGCTGGGTTTCGATTTCCTCGCTCGTAACAGATCCTCGACGACGCATGAAACAACTAGTCGCAGTTTACCAATTCCCAGAGCAAGTGCCGAGAACTTCCAACCTCGATGTACATCTACGCTAATTTACTTTCGCTTTCGACTCATATATGTCTAATGGGCCTTTGTTAGGGAAAATGTACAACAGTTCCGTAGTAAATTTGATAAACTTGCCATTGCTTTTGTCAAAGAAATCGCTGCCTGCCGAACAATGCATTATTAAGCAAAATTAAATGTGTGACAAACACATTTAATAATCAGACATAGTTTGATGCTACACTGGTTTGCAGATTTAATGAATGTAACCGAAGAAGTTACAATTCATAGACCCAACAGGATCCTTAGGTTTGGCGAAAATATGCCCCAAAGTCTGAAAAGGTTTTTGAGCAACTTTAACGTTGTGGCTATTCAAAATTCTCTTGATGGGTTCAGTAACACCCTGTATGTAAGGAATAACAGCAAAACCAGTCGCTGGTTCCCTTTCATCAAGAGCGTTACTATTTGTAACTGGTTTTTGGCAGTTACGAAGAAAAGTTTTTGTATAGCCATTTGCCTTTAGGACATTGGAAACATATTTCCTCTCCTCAGCCTTCGAATCGAGTGATGATTTTTTAGACTTTGAGGCATATTTGGGGCATATATATATATTTTTTTTCAATATTTTAACCTAAGGATCCAGTCACGAAAGAACAACGAACCGACGCCATTTATTCTATTCCTTGCAATGACTGTGACAACGAATACATCGGACAGACCAAACGCCAGTTTGGTACACGGTTAAAAGAGCACCAAAAAGCGGTTTTTGTTCGCAAAAAGGAAAATTCAGCTTTATCGGAGCATACTTGCCTAACCAACCATACAATTGGGTGGGATAATTCTAAAATTGTCACCACTAATCGGCGTTGCCACCAGCGCCTTTGTTTGGAGGCTTGGCACATTAACTCCGCCCACGCTCCTTTATATCGTGACGATGGCGGTCTGCTTCCTGACGCCTATTTACACCTCGTCAGAAAAAAAAAGGCCGCTAATTAGTGATCATATAAAAGGACCTCTTGTTGCAGCGTTTAGATCACCCCTGATGAAGGCACTAGACAGGAGTGTCGAAACGATGGGTCTATGAATTGTAACTTCTTCGGTTACATTCATTAAATCTGCAAACCAGTGTAGCATCAAACTATGTCTGATTGTCCACCTGGTTGCCGTGTGAACTTTAATATATTACATTTAAATAATGATAAAAAAAACTGAAAATGTTTCAGCTCCTTACCCGTTGCTTGTAATAAAGCCCGGTATATTTTGGCGTAGCCAAATCCCGCGCCGTCCTCGTTTATCGAGAGGAGAGTACACATTCATGTGCATGAACCACGAAAAGGCCATATCCATCTCTTGGGTGGGAGTCATGTCGACCATTTCAGAAATTTTAGGAAGTCTGAAATAGTGCTTCTCAACACGCTTAACATGGATACCACATTTCTCCAGCAATTTTTCAACAGGCTCTAGCTTGTATGTGTTATCACAGTTGAAAAGATGAATTCGCTTTTTGAACTGAGAAATCTTAGCTTTTTTTAATGTAGTTGTTGATAAAACCTGGCGCAATTCGCTGAAATGGGAAGGAGGAAATTCAACTACATAACATTGTAAGGAAACCCGACACTATCTTTGATTGACTTTTATCATACGAAAACATCACGCAACAGACTGGAAACACATAATGCCAATGCCAAACGCTTTCAAAGGTATTCAAAGGCATTCAAAGGCATTCAAAGGCATTCAAAGGCATTCAAAGGCATTCAAAGTCCAAGGTTCCTTGCTAAGCCAGTCAGCGGTACTAAGGCTGTGCATATTTAGTGCAGAGGTTTAATTTGTTACTTCATCGAACTGTATTGAGCAGTGTTGAACCAAGTGTATGTATCTATTTCATTAGCTCATGTTATAAGGCGCTTGGTGAGCGCTAAATACTCTTGATCAGTGTCACACTTGCTGCCTATTGTTTTAAAACTCTCTGTTTATTTTTTCTCAGGCTCGTTTAAAATCCCCTCCGCAGACCTTCCAACCCTCACGGTTTGACCGTGAGACTCACGGTTTGGGATGTCAACTCACGGTCTCACGGTTTTGCCCCTTAATCTCACGGTGAATCAGAAAGTTTTAAAATTGCCAAACAATTCCGGAAGGTATGAAGGAATAGCAAAAAAATCTGTGCTCATAACAGCCGAATCAGGCATCAAAACTAATTTGCGAGGGAAATGGCGCCAATGCTAGGCTCAGTCTCCAGTCGTGTCTTGTTGCGCCCAGGTTACTCACCGCTACCAGAGGATCGCGGGCGCACCAAGACACGGCCGAAGAATGAGCCCAATGCCAGCCTCATTCTAATGAAACATCGGTGCGCTAAGGTTTCTGGGAAAGCTTAACCATCGAACACAAATTTCAAAATGGCTACTCGTCGTCCAGCACACGAGAGTGAAACAAGTTCTCAAAATGACTCTGATACTTCGGAACCTCAGCCATCTACCGCGAAGAAAAGGAAACCAGCTACCCTTGGAGCAGCTAAGTATCGTACGACATTTAAGGTTGAGTGGAGCAATTTATATCCCGTGAAAGCAGTAAGAAACGACAAGCATTCTTTTTATTGTGTGCCTTGTCTCAAGACAATACGCTGTGACCACCAGGGTCTAAAAGACGTGAAAGATCATTGTAATACAGAATCTCACAAGTTATCGACGAAAGCAGCGAAAAATCAGCCATCAGTAGCGGGCATGTTTGGTTCAGGCGGTAGTGTTATACAAAGTGCAGTTACCAGAGCAGAAGTCCTAACAACAAATTTTCTGATCCAGCATAACCTCCCACTTGCAACTTCAGATCACCTTGGGCCATTGTTTAGGGCAGTATTTCCAGACAGTGAAATTGCTAAGCAGTATGGATGTGCAAGAACAAAGACTATGGCTATCATCAATAAGGCTCTGGGACCACATTGTCACAGATATGTTGTACAGCACTGTCAGAAACATCCATTCAGTATTGGAATTGATGGGTCGAGTGATACAGATGTTGAAAAGATGAATCCAGCAACCGTAAGAATTTTCGATGTAGAAAGAGCCAAAACTGTTACATCTCATTTTTATCATATGTGTGTGACAAGTGGCAGGGATGCGTCAAAAGCAGAAACTCTTTTTGGTGTTGTCCAGGAAAAGTTAGAGACTGATGAAATACCATGGAATCAGGTTGTCAGCCTTTCAGTAGATAACACTAATTCAATGGTGGGTGCTCACAATTCTTTGGCATCCCACTTCAAAGCAAAAAATCCAGAGACCTATGTATTGGGATGTCCTTGCCATTTGGCGCACATTGCAGCAAGTAGAGCTCATGACGAATTTGCAAAGATTATAGGAATCAGTGCAGAAGAGCTTCTTATTGATCAGTATTACTGGTTTGATAAAAGCACAAAACGGAAAGGGATCCTACTTGAGTACATGCAGTTTTGTAACCAGGAGTATGGTAAGATACTGAAGCATTCTTCTACCAGGTGGCTTTCTTTAGAACGCTGCGTTCAACGCACACTTGAAAAGTATACTGGATTGAAGTCATACTTTTTGAGTGAAGATGCTGGTGATGCGAGATTCAAGAGGTTACAGAAAGCCTTTGAAAATCCACTCACAGAAGTTTCCCTGTTTTTTCACAATGCTTCCATCCCACTGTTTACAAATTTTAACAAACTTTTGCAGTCAGACGAGCCATCCATTCACATAGTTTATGACTCTGTCATAAAACTTGCAAATACTCTTGGAAATCGTGTTATCAAGGTGGAGGTCATGAAGAAACCACTTAATGAAATTAATTTGCAAGATCCAACAATTTATATACCCCTTGCAGAAATTCACTTAGGAGGGACGACAAAGTTTACACTACAGAGGCTACTTAATCAAGGGGAAATATCTCAAACAGCCTACACTCGTTTCTTAACAGCAGCACATGAATATTTCAAGGCAGCCTTCCAATATGTTTTGAGCAAGTTTCCTATTACTGATGAGCTGCTGAAGCATGCAAGATGGATCAACGTTCAGAAACGTAGTCAGGCAAAATGGGAGAGTGTAGAATACTTTCTATCCAGGTTCAAATCAGCCTTGAACACTGTTAACATTGATGAGATGTATGATGAATTTCGTGATTATCAGTCTCTAACAGATGAAGACATTGGTGTGATTGCTTGGAAGGAAGCTAAAGTTGTTGATGGATTAGTTAATGATCAGGAAATTTTCCATTACAGAGTAGACATTCTCTGGTGGTACATGTCACAAATGGTAATTCCTGAATCCTCAGCAAAAAGATTTTGCCATCTTCAGAAGGTGGCAGAGCTGGTTGTACTTTTGCCACACAGTAATGCAGGGGAGGAGAGGCTGTTCAGCATGGTTCGCAAGAACAAAACAGATAGTCGGTCCTCCCTTAAACTGGAGGGAACTCTATCGAATTTACTGGCAATGAAGTTGCAGTACCCAGAGGAAACCTCACCGTGTTTTAAGTTCAACCCTGATGAGAATCTTCTCAGCTCTGCAAAAAAGGCAGCGAAAGACTACAACAGAGAACACTGAGAAGGTAAGGAATACTCTGAAACAAATAATCTGTCGTCGTTTTTTTTATTTGACGCATATTTTTGAAGTCTCCAGGTTTGAGGTCCTAATCTCCAGGTTTCTCTAGGCTTTTTTTTTTAAAACCTCCAGATTTGCATGTGATGGGGGTTGGAAGGTCTGCCTCCGCGAAGTCAATCGCGCCCAGAGAAAAACATTTCAAAATGGCAGCAAAGATGGCGGACATTGTGGCACATCGAAGTTTCGGAAACTCTGTCGCTCTCTTATATTCTGAGGCTTGTTTGTGTTAGAGGTCTGGAATCACTTGGGAAGAATATGTAAGTAAGAAATTTTTTATCACTGCTTCCTTTTTAACGTTGTTTAAAGGTGTTGCTTGTTGCGCGTCCTTCGATTGAATTCAGTGTGAGTTCGATCACACTAGATCATTCTAGGCTTTATGCGTTTGTTGACCGACAGGAAAGCTACGTATTACTTTCATCGCCGAGCAGGTGTTAATTTAGTTCCACGCTTTTTTAATTCAATGTGTTTCGGACGAAGCGTGTGAAATTGAAATTGTTTTGTGTTGTAAGAGAATCTTTCTTTTGATCAGCGTAACCTGTGTTAAGTTCCAACTTACAAACGTGGAGAGAAAGGGACATTTGTAAGAAGAAAAGCATTTGTTAGCCTAAGTTAAAATCATGTTTCGTAAAGGAATTTATGATTTAGTTCTGAAAAAAGAATTCTGGTGAACCGTTGCCCTTTTATCAAAAGTTAATCAAGGGAACTAACAATACAGTCATTAGTTTCAAAATCACTTGAGTAGATTTAATTTGCTCGACATTTGTCATCATGCACTTGGCAAATGTTACATTTTGAACTCATTTTGTTCAATGAATCCTTTAGAAGCATTAATAAATTGATGACTTAAAAATTGCTGTAAAAATTAAACATTGTAACATGATTAATCATGTTGTTGCTGTTCTTTTTCAGATTTCTACCATGCTACATTGCCTTCAATTATGTTCCAGATCTACATACATGTAGGATACTCATATCTACCAGTTGGATTGTTATACTAAAGTTCCTCAAAATGGTATGTATTAAATAATCTTTTTGGTGCTTTTTCATGCTTACAGTACATGTGGAACCCACTGAAGATAGCTTTTCTTTGGACTTAATGTTGAGGACTGTAAATATTACTTATTTTAAGGGCTTGGAAAAATATTATGCAAATCACAAAATATCAGCACAACTATTATAAGTTAAAACATTGAATAATTTGAAGTGTTTATTTAGGAAGGTGAATGGTGATCTTCCATATTTCAGTAGCTCAGTGGCAACTTTATTTTTCCTCCATGTTTTTGCTATAACTGGCTCTTTTTTATGTGGTTTTCTGTGGGATTTTTTTTAACACTTTCTTGAAGTTGGCTGACCACTCAATAATTGCTTCATTTATTTCCTTGTATTTCTTTAGAACTTGTACTTGAATGTGTGCCAGGTGATTTAAGAAGTGTTCTTTGTGGTATCTTGAGCTTGAATTTTTTGTTGCATTTTTTAAAAGTTTTTCATATAACATAACATCTTTGGTTGTGCCAAGAATCTCTGAAAGAGCTTTTGCTGTTTTTCTGGATGGTATAAAATCTTCAGATAATTTTGGTTTCTTAGCCAGTGGTTCACCTGTCTCATTTTGCACTGTTTCACTCAGCTGCTGTGGTTCCGGAATCTGATTATTTTCTAGGTTTTCACTACTCTCTTCTTCATCAATTAACAGAGTTGTATCTTCAGCTTCTTCTTCACATTCACCATCACTCTCAAATGACTGATCTTGAACTGGCAGATTCTGTTGCATGCATTCTTCTCCATCATGGTTTTCTTCATTGGGAATTCTGGTAGCTGGGATTTTGATTCTGCTTTGAATGCATTCTTCCCAGCAGTGTTGAAGGAAAATTTTCTCCATTCTGATATTGGAGGAGCAAAAGTGGTGAAGGGAAGGTCCTTGCTCCCTGAATTCAATTTCCTCAGGACCATCAAAGAACTCAATACAGTCTTCATCCTCAATAATTGAAACTCCTTCTCCTGGTATGAGGAAGTCAGCAATAGACTGAAGGTGAGCCTCCCAGTGCCTAGCATGTGTGTTGATGACATCTTTGGGTAAAACTGTGTTTCTCAGCTTTGGTAGGGCTTTGCTGATGTTGCTGATTTCCTTTTCTTGCCTGATAATGCAGGTCACAGCTATGTTTCCTCCTTAATAATATACATGGAAAAATTACTCAGTTCTGATTGGTAAAGATAAATGCAGTTTTCAGGTAATTCAGTCCAGAAGAGAGTTAATTCAGTGCAAAAGAGGGTTAATTCAGTGCAAAGAAAGAAACAAATCAGACAGTCTGATTGGTCAATAATCAAAGAAACTCACAGATAGCCAATCAAATGCGAGCCTTGGATGTCGCAACAAAATTTGAAAATTTGAAAATTTGTGAGTGAAACAATGGCCGGCGTTTTAAGTAGGTTTTCTTTCGCCACCACAGCTGAAAAACAGCTTAAACAATGAAAACACTGTAAAAGGCGCTGCTTTTTGGTTGTCGGTTTGGAAAAAGTGGTGTTTAGAGAAGGGAATTGCCGAGGAAATAAAAAATTACAAGCCAACCGGGCTTAACACTTTGCTTGAGTGATCCAACGCTGAAATTAAAAACAAACATGGTTAAACCTCGGAAAGGACGATTCCATTTCATCAAAAGTGATTCGGACACAGACTGAACAGTTGCTTGAACTGTTTAGCTGGACTTTGAACTTTTTTGCACCTTAAAGATGCGAAGATATCAAATGTTGCATATTATTGTTTTGATCGTACGCAGTTGTTTTGACCGAACGCATGGTTTGAATAAATTATTTTTTGCACTTGATGCGCGCGCTTTGCTTATGTTTAATTATGATAGACCATCTCTTATTTTTCCATGTATATTATTAACAGGTAATCATATGATTTTTCTTGTGCAGTTTGGAATAAACAAGCACTTGTTAATTTTTTCAAAGACCACAAATTGCACTCGCCCTACAGGCTCGTGTAATTTTGTTAGTCTTTGAAAAAATTCACTCGTGCTTATTTATTCCAAATTGCACTTGAAATCGTGTGATTACCTATACGAAGTCTTCTCTGCTTGCATATGCAGAACTGCGTTGCTCACTAAGCTTTTCACTCTTCCTGGTGATGTCGGTCAGCTCCTCAAACAACCTCTCAAACATTTCTGCATTAGTTGAACAGTGTGAAGCAAGACAGAGAAGAAAGGCAGAATGAGATACACATGCATGGAAGTTTATGCCAAAGAGCTTTCTGCTTGTGAAGGCTGTAGTTGGGTCATCACTTTTCGGCACGAAATTGCATGCCTCCAACACAGGTTATGCAACCTTAATATCAACTTTGGTGACCTCTTTCTGTCCTAAGCATAAAAGATTTTCACCATTTCGCACAGGGTGGCCAGCAAAGCTCTCACATCATGGGTTGTTGTCTGGTAAAGGGCTATAGTTAAGTAGATTAGGGTCTTGCGATAATCTACTCCTCATTTTTTCTTTTTGTTAAGTTGAACAGCTAGTATTTCTTTAAGTTTTATCAGTGTATCAATGTCAGAAATGTGATGTGGGATTTCTTCCAGAATGTTTTTAATGTGATTCATGGAGCAGTGAAGAGCTTCAAAACACAGTACCTCATAGGACTGGAGGTTGAGACTTTCCACAGAAACACTCTCATCCCCAAACAACAGTGCTGGAATTCTTGTTGCCCCTCCAAGTTCTTCATTTAAAAGTCCTCTTGCTTCAATTTCAGCTCGTAGCTCGCTGACCTTGAGATCTTTAAATGGGTTCAAGAGTTGTTCGCCTCTTTTCCTTTCCTTCCTGCAAACACCAGCTGTTGCCTTTCGGTCAATGTTCTGTACTTGCTTTGGGCCATGTAATCTAGATCGTGGCACATCCTTAAATGCCCATCACAACCTGGGCAACCATAATGCCCTCCATGCTGATTTCCGCATTCAAAGTTTGCTGCAGGGTTGTCTCCATTCATGAATCTCATCTCATCTTCTACTTCAACATCCTCCTCTGTTTTCACTTTTTGGGTTAAATTTACTAAATCATCATGTCTGCCTAAACAAATTTTATTTGATCTTCAATGCTGGAACTGCTCTGCCCCAGCATATACAGATAGGGCCTCTCCACTGTTGCCTCATCCACATCTTTTCCATATTGAAATCTAGCTTCTGCATCAGAGAGATGAATTGCTGGGTCATACATCTCTCTCACACAAAAGAGCATGTGACCATAATTTGAAAGGGTTGAATGGTCATGCCAAATCAGCCAATGCCTCTTTTGCTGAAAGCTTTTCAGCCTTTGTTTGATTTCATCATGTGTTCCCCTTATATCCTCACTGATCTTTTCTAGCTCTGCATGAATCTCACTTTCATTGAGCTCTTCATAAAATGCATCGTTTTTTTTTTATTCGAAGGAGGTCTTTGTTTTTAATCAATGCTTCTTTTCTAATGTCTTGGAAGGGAATTTTCCTTGCTTGCAAGAGGCATTTCTTCTGCTCTATCTCTCCCTGTGCATTTATAGCCAATTTGGTAATCTCTCTTTCTATCACTGATAGATAGATTGGATAGATAGATAGTTTATTCACCTTAAGAACTTGCAGTCAAAAGCTGAATTGTGATAAGGTTTACAAACGCGAAATTTTCAGCTTACTAAATTACAACTTATTAATTAATTTCCTAATTAAAAACTGTTACAGAATGACAAAATTACAAGCATGTGTCGAATTCCTATGTAAAATAAGAAACAAATTAATATCTAATTATCACCTACGATCAACGTAACTTAAGAGAAAGCTATTCTTGCATCTTTCAGTTTTACACCTCGGATGAATAAATGTTCTTTGTTCTCTCAGATAGTAGCCATGTTGGTATTTGCTTGGAAGTGGCTCTCCTATATTAAATTTGCCACTCTCTATTCCCTCATGGATGCTTTGCTTGAGTTGTTTATTTGATTGCATCACAGACATGGAAATTTCTCCCCCCTTTTGCTTCCTCATAGCTCTGCGCACCCTGAATCCTGGAAAATTAATCAAACCTTATGTTACATGAGGCTAGAGAAATGATAAAAACCCATGAAAGTATTATAGGGTCACATTCATCATTAACTTGACTTAGACTGTTGTATGCATTCTTATTACTTCAGGCCTACTTCTTCTAATGTTTTTCTAATTTGTAGTCTAATTAAACTGATGAAAATGATAGTTAGCAGTATTGCTAGTACTTCTAAATTCTAAATTCTAAATTTTAACTCTTAAATCTCGCTGTTCTTTAATTAATAAATCAAATTTTGTTCAATCCTAATACACAATTTCTTTCGCTTATAAATGATATTGCAGAGATGTAACTCTCCACTGTCGGCTTTGTTACAAATTTACTATTTTTTTTACCTGTAAGGCCATCCTCTGAATTGAGATGCACTTCTGATGGGGGCTTAAATCGGGCAATGTCTACTTTTTTTTAGTTTAAAAAGGCTTTGACTAATTGCCCTCCATTGCCAGGTGTCGAATCACTTCCCTTGGTTTTGATGTTGTACATTCTGGCCTTTTCTGATCAGTTTGGAGGACCATCAGGCCATGACTCTACATCTTCTAGTAGCTGGTCCAACTTTCCTTCTATGTTAGCAGGTGAAGCTGGGTGGGATCGTTCCCTGACCTTTGGTGGGGTCGTTTTTGCTCTCTCCTTGGCCTCCTCAAAGGTTTCAAAGGACAGGGCCATTCTTTGGACTTGTCTTGAACTGTAAGACTGACGAAAGCTAAGGTGAACAGCACTGTCATTTTGTGACATTTTGGTCTCTAGTTCTTTTTTTGTTTGCCTTTGATTATTTCTCTTCATTTTTTTCTTTTCAGCAGGTGAAGGCTTCTTTTGAAGACCTACTTCAGGGACAAGCACAAGAATGCCACTAAGTGATTTTTGAAAGTTATCCTGGCATTTTTCATTGTAAGTGGCATATATTGTTTCCCCAATGCTTTTTAATTTCCTTTTTGTGACCTTAGGTTCTCTTTGACATTGTCTCTTGACATTTGTGTTAAGTTCAGTCAGAGGTCCTTTCCTAGCCCCTCCGCAAAACTTACTTATAGGGAAGGTAGATTGTAATTGAGAGTTGAATAAAAGACAGGCCTGGCAGCTGGTCAACGAGTGATCTTTTTCCCTTCTTTACTTATTACTTTGCCCTCATTCCAGTTCATTGAGGAAAATGCTGTTAGGTATGCTTCTTTTTCGGTTTTACTTCTCCAGTTGTAAAATTTTTCATCAATGGTTCTGTAATGCCGCATGAAGTCTTCCCGTTTTATGTGTAGCCCAGGGTATTCTTGAAAATGTTCATTGAAAATTTTAAATCTATCTTGCAGCAATCTAGCAGCAAACTTTGCATTTCCTTCACCGGGAATCCTTTCAGTTTTGCTTAAACTTTTAGTTTCTCTAAGAAACACACTTGCCCAAGCATAGTCAATCTTCAAAGACATCTTTGTTGCCTTGGCAGAGGATATGGGATTTGATATTGTGTTCTAATTAAACACCAGTTGGAACTCTCCACGCTGCTACTTGAACTAGCTAACTGCTCGAAATTTAAGACAAATTGCACACCAAAAACTAAGGAGCTCATGTAATGTGTAATACGAGCCGCGTTTGCGGACCACTTTATTCATCCATGAACTAATATAAAGTCTACGAAGGTTTGAATGGACCATTGCCATTCTTCATAGATTTTTTCAGTAAAGAATTACGGAAATATTAAGAAAACACTACCTTGAAATGTATTTTGTAGCCTAGAAGAACACTGTAAATGGCTGTTAGGCACCCTAAAGTTAAAAACGACCCGATCTAATCTTAATTCGAGATCGAGAGCTCGAAGAATCCTCTCCTTCGACCGCCATCTTGAAGTCTGCTTTTTAGTCCATAGTTCATTTCACCATTTCCCCCAGAAAAAGGGCATAAATACAATTAAACTCTTCCTCAGGGGAGAGGGATTCGAAGTTTCTGTTTCAGTCTCCCAACGGCCGTGAAACAAAATGGCGTCCGAATCGGAACATTGTCGAGTGACGACCTATTTTGCGTCATGGGGGAAGGAAAATAGATTCAAATGTGAAAAATGTTAACATACGTTAGTTCTAATGAACTTCTTCTTCTTGTTTTAGCCTTGCAATGTTGACCCCAAAGCTCGTAACCATTAAGAATTTAACGTAAAGACCCTCCAAACTGCTGCCGTGACGATTTCCTAACTTTTACCTTTTCATCCACGGACATAAAAAATTATGGCCGATGCCGACGCCTTTGCAGGGCTAACTCTTATGAATTAACTATTCTTCAATACGGTTTGGGCGAACTTGATTCAAGTCTTGAAGATTTGGTTTGCCCCATTTCGATTCAATGTAAGGTAATTAATTTGGGCGTCGTCAAGGGTGACTATAATTTAATTATGGTTGCTATGGCAATGGTATTGCACGGAATGATAGATAATTTCTATAGTAATAACCTCGCCGAAATTTGTTAAATTTAATCTTCTACAAGGACCTGGAATGAAAAAATAATTTTTTCGCCTCGTTTTCACGTTGTAACCATGCCTTAACGTACCTGAGTTTGGCTTGTAGATCTGTGTTGTAAACCTTTTATGAGCCCCTCTGTTTAATTTATATTCGCTTGTGTTGTAAACTGCTGAGAGAAAGTGTTGTAAATTGGTGGTAGCAAAAAATTGTGCTTATTTGTATTGGCTTGTTTCGTAAATTGGTTACCACTGAAGGTTGTGTTTCGATTGTGTTCATATTTTGGTTGTTTTGTATATTGGTTATTGCGAAAGACTTGTTTATTATTTACTTGGCTTGTGTTGCACGTGTGGTTGGCTCGTTGTTTGCTTCTCATTGGAAAATATACATTGATTTTCAAACATCAACAATCAATTTATATTTTGTAGAAAAGAAAATGACATCCTGAAAAAATAAAGCCAATGGATTGAAAATAACATTATTCTTTGAGGTATGCTAACAGAAAATACATGTGTGGACAAATAAATGAATAAATAATGTGTGAATGAATAAACCTTTGGTATTGTGTACATATTTCGTAGAAGGCTTGTTGTTGTATGATGTCTTTATTGATGTTTCTTGGCTTTTTCATCCACAATATCACAAGTATTTACCATTTTTTTATGACTGCCTTATCTGCTCATGTTGTATTTTCAGTCATCTATTCTACTTTCCCAACCTTGTCAAAACTGACTTACTCTACATACTCCTTCAAAATTATATGAGGAGAGATGAACTTGTTCTCATAGGGCATATCAAACAGAGTGTCCCTCAATTTACATCCGGTAGTTGTAACTGTGGTAATCACTCTGTCATTGTCTTTTCTTTACCACAACACAAAGTAAGATTTAAAAAAAAACACATTGAGCCGAGGCTCACCTTACATTTTATTTCAGCCTTCCCGTTTACATTCCTATTAACTGGCCTGATATTTTGGGAAAGTTTTATACAGGATTTGCCTTACCCTGTAACCCCTAAGAGGGATAGTATCTAATAACCCCCTACAATATCATCCCTTAATCAAAAATTTAGGTCACACGAATAAAGCAAATGATCATGGATGAAAGGTCTTGATTATTAAGAAAATAATTAGTTATCATCATCAGCACTTTAATAGGAAATGCATGGGGAAGAGTATGGAGAAGAGTATGATGTAACCAGCTGGGTGTAAAGGGTTAAGGAAATGTTTAAGTTTTGTGCAACATTAAATCTCTCTACTTGAGGTGCTCTTTACTTCTTGATTTTATCACTTTGAAATTTGTTTTTCTTTCCTTGAAACAGTAGATAAAAATATGTTAAATACAAAGCCACTGTTCATATGTTTACTTATGAATCACTTTTGGAGTTTAACTTCAAAAATTTTTTCTTTCCAGCCTGATGACCAACTGCTTTTTCTTCATTGAATGTTGTTAAAATTGTGTGCAACTCAACATCACTTGATATTAGAAATTGTGTATTATGCTGCTCATGTTTATCGGGTGTTTATGCTATTAGTTAGACCACGTGGCATCGATGCAAGCGAGCGAGGTGTGCGGACGAATATTTGATCGCTCCATGTTAATGCAATTTTTTCCCTCTATGCCTAATCCAAATGTTAACTTGCTTGAAAAAGAAAATGAAAGCCTCAAATCAGAAATTGCTGCTCTAAAGAAAAATTTGAAGACTTTCAGAATTCGCTCAAACTTAGCGTCAACAATGCTAATGTCTCCAACAATGGCGGCGAAGTGAGTCGATGAAAAAGCATCATCTAACTCTGCTGGTCCAACAACTCCTAGCGAATACGAAAAAATTTCAAACTCGTAATGGCTTTTGGTTTTCTTGGTGTAAGAACTTCATCATCTATCTTCGACAAACCGAAGACTCCCGCCCTATCCAGTTAAAAACCCTTGACGACCTTGAAAAGTTTGCTCGGCAAGAAAGCCTACCTTTAAGCTAAGTTCTCTAAATTTTATAATTTAGTCTGTAAATTAATTTGCTGCTTCTATGATGGTTGACAAGACACCCTTTCAATCTTTCCTTCCTTTTAATTACCTGGATGATAGTTCCTTTAATTTGGCATTTATGAATTTTCTTATGGCCCCTCGAGTTACGATGCTGACCGTCCTGAAACATTATTATTTAATCCTGTTGAAAGGCCCGAATTATTTAATCCACTCTCTAGTCATCTGAATACTGACTCCAACTTTATCACTCGCCTACCCGATAGTGGCTACACGGTTGAGGAAGATCTGAGCAATCGAGTAGCTTCTTTTGGCGACAAAACAAACTTTTCTATTATACATATAAACACTCGAAGCTTAATGTGAAATTTCGATCAACTTAATTCATTGCTGAGAAATCTAAATATGCCGTTCTCTGTAATTGGTGTGTCAGAAACTTGGCTAACTGATTGCACTGCAGAGCTCGTAAATATCACAGGATACAATTTTGTCTCCAACCGTTGTAAATCGAAAACGGGCGGCGGAGTTGGAATTTATTTACAAAACGGTGTTGAATACAAACTTCTCGAAGAATGCCAATTTTCAGATCCAGATGTAATTGAATCACTTTTCTTAGAAATTATGGTTTCCCATGGAAAAAATATTGTTGGTTGCGTGTACAGACCACCAAATCAAAACACTGCTATGTTTATTGACAAATTCAACAATATTCTCTTACTAATTTCTAAAGACAATAAACATTGTTAGGTGATGGGAGACTTAAACCTAGACCTTCGTCAAACCCTCTTAGCTACAAGACGGAAATGCAAAAGTTTTTACTTAAATGATCACTGCATTGGCCTAGCCGCACATTCGCAGCACTTTTTTTTACTTTATTTATAATAAAAGGTGATTCTCCTATAAGCCCGGTGGCTTCCTGGGTCTCCTCGCCTTCTAGCTATAACCGCTGTATATAATTCTTTTTTGTATCGTGTAAATAAGGAAAATAAAATAGATGATGAAGCTGTTGTCCGCTCTTGCCACACAACGCCTTCTCCTCCCCGTTGAAGAAAGCGCGTTGAGTGACGAGACCAAATAACAGTTGCGAAAGAGTCGACTTACTGCCGTTTCTCTAACAGAGAAAAAAAATTAAAAATTATTCTTCTACAGTTAGCTGGCTCAAAATATGATTCCATGTAATTTTGTAATTTAACTACGAAGAGCAAACTAAAACTGTGTTATCTTTAATAGACCCTGTTGAAACCGCCTCACTCCCATGCGTAACACGAGTTCGATCATGTAACACAAGTTTTCGAGTAGATTTAATATGATTTGAGTTTCACCGATCAAAGTTAATATTCTAACAGGAAAAAGTTCGTGTGATCGTTACAGACCTTAGCCAAACAAATATTGCGAATAAGTGAAGATACAGTGAACAATAGAAAGATATTCAAATGCTCAAAATGCGTCAATCTAATTGGTGCAAGAAACATACCACTCAAGAAGCTAACATAGTTATTTCTTGAATTAGAAAAAAAACTGAAAGAATCTTCCAAGATGCCATCCTAATTTTATATATGGTCTATAATCAGGCTGTCTGCCAGTAGAACTTTTAACTTGTTTCCATGATCTCTCTCTTCCGTTTTCCTTTTCATCTAAATAAAACTAAGTCTTTATCGCTCTCTCTCATCAAACAAAATCACAACACAACATAAGCTCATGAGCAAATATACTCTTTGAACGGTATAAACCATGATGATTTGTCAAATTTCAATCTTCAGAAGAAATGGATTTTAAAACTGTGAACAGTTCGATTTCCGCTTGCATCGAGGCGTCTGATATTACATCAACTTGGATGAGCATCGCAACCGAAAAGAGCTATATCTGGAGGTTAAGAGTCAAGAGGAAGACATCAATTTAGTTCTCGTCCTTCGTTATCTGCCAGCTTCCCTATACAATGAAGTGAATTTAACAGTTCCTTTAACCTTTATGTTGCTAAAAAAGCCTCTTGTAACTTTAAAGGTTTAAGGCCTCCTTTTTCTCTGCAAAAAACTCGACTGTTCTGTCCATTACTCCACTTTTAACCACGGATCGAAACTGTCCAAAACCATCTAAAATGACGTACAAGTCACCATACGGGTTCCCTCTAAATTCTGTTTTTAAACGGGCAATAATGTGTCGGGGAAGGTAAATATCCCCTCGCAGAAACTGCACATCATTCTCGTCAAAAGATATCTCTCCATTGCGGACACGAGTTTTCAAGACGAGTATTTCATCTTGAAAAAGCTGTACTTCCTTTTTTAATGAAAATCGTCTCAAATTTTTATCAGTGGTCCACTCAAATGAGCCATTATGGTGTCTAATAATTCTTACACCAATCTCAGGGGTGTACGAGAACGTTTTAGAAAGATCGTCAAAAATGTAATCGGGAATTTCAATTTCCAAGTTTCTTATATGAATATCACCCAACTCATCAGATAACTTTCCACGACGAAAGATACCTCTCAGCACAAGAATAGACGGGTAAACCACTGAGGATTGTGACGGCAACTGCGGAATATTTGGAGGGCCCTTTTCAACAATTGTTTCCTCCGCTGGAAGGTTTTTTCTCTCTCCAAATTGATGTGTATGGACGGTCAATGAGTTGGTACGGATATCTGGTTCTTGTGAGCCTCTTGGACGGTTCATCTGAGTATTTGGTTCGAAGAGTTGCCTCAAAATCTTTATAAGATCATCTATATTCACACTAAGCTTCCCTTTGTTTAACTCCACTATGGACACCTTTTCTTCGTAACTTTTAAAGCGTCCCATGAATTGATCGACTGCACCTTCTTGCGTTGGTGATAGGTTAGTGGTTTTAGGACTGCAAACCAAGATGATGACTTTTACAACTGTGAAAACGAAAATGGGAAAAGGATATTATTAACCTTGTAAATAGCTTTTGTCCCGTTTGACATTCTGTAGGTTTGGAGGATGAAATTCACTGTCTCATTTTTTTACTTCCATGATATAAGGTTTTATGCAGGACTGAATACTGTGCTTTTGGGGAGACTCCTTACTTTAGGCCAAGGCGTTCAAACGCAATCGCCACTAACCCTAATCCCATCCTAACACAGATAAGAAAAAAAAGCTACCTATAAACTTTTTAACAGAATAAAGAGCTGAAACCCACACTTGATCTATCTGAATTTTCGTGACCTTCCCTATCGGGCTTCTTTCGAGTTTTATCATTCTAAAAAAAAAATAGTAAAGGGACAACCAAAAAGAAATCAAGAAATGACAACGAGAATATCCAGTGAGACCTAAAGATGTCAACGGTTGAAGAGGAAATGGTTTAAAGGCTTCTAATTATACAGGATCTTGTGATGGTGTACTTGCTATTGATTGACTTAATGATCGATTGAATGACTAAATGATTGATTGAATGACTTATTCTCTGCTGACTTACCAACTCTACGCAGTGCAGTTTCGAAACATCGTTGGTATTCCTCAAGTTTTCCTTTTCCAGAACTATCTTTTAGTGTAGACGCATCTATCACTAATACACAGACTCTGAGCAGATTTTCCATCAAAAATTGCTCAACTTTGTCGGGTTCTAGGTTTTCAAAACTAGGATCTTCTGATAGGCGAAGACTGCAAAACTTTTTTTCTAAAATTTCGTTAAGATCAGCCATGGTTTCAGGTGACGCATTGCAGCTAAGAATCGCCAAATCTAAAGATTAAACACCGGTGATTGTAACATTTATCAATCCCTCAACTTACAAGGTACAATGACCCAATGGCAAGCGCACAAGACAGAATCAACTTTTGTCTGTGAATTCTACAAACTGCTTTATTTTAATCATCAACAGATTCAGACCCAAGTTTTAATATATATATCTACCTTTAAATGACGATGGTGGTCGTTGTAATAAATTCAAACAAACGTTTTATATTTTGCTTCAGAGCTTGTTTGTTTTTTTACTTAACCAACAACTTCCAATCTACCATTACTACTTAAAACCCCTTAAATTGATTACTGTGTCGATACAGTCGCAAATTAAAATGCATTTCCTACCAGTAAATTTTTGAATTGTCTAATAATTTCTCACCTTGCTACCGAGACCGAAACAAAGCTGCACGAAAGCGTGACACCTACGCGAGTTGATTTCGCTGTCGCGTAATAGGGTTCATAAGTCAAAAAAGAAATTCAGATTTTTGAGAAAAACATCCAAAGATACGGAGGTATGGGCGAAAACTTTTAAGTTTGCTAGCTTGAACTCAAGAGTGTTCGCCCATTCAAAGCGACTTTTTAGACCCAATAGAACCCGATATATTACTATTTTGGGCAAGGAATCGCTAACAGTAATTTACAAGCATACACGCTTCTGCGTCATATTTTCTCGTATATAAAACTTTGATAACTGAGAAAATTACCACTTCGAACTAGACACAAGTAGGTGCTCAATTACTGGGGTACTTTCGGACCGATGAATTGGCAGCAATAGATAAGAGTACTGCTTTGTATACAAATGAACTCAAATGTCCGATGACCTTGCATACATGAAGACAACAGTTCCGCAGAATAAAAGCATACTGATCTTTACTTGACACCAAATTTGTGACCTCTAACACTTCTCAACATCTGAGGTATTCAGTTTTTTTTAAAAGTTTTCAACGCTTTCAAGCAATATAATTCGTGGACCGACCCGTTCAGAAAACGCTCAACACCTTTTAGTGTGGGCTCATCAATGATGTGTGCATCTGTAAGTGAGAGGAGCGGAATTATTCTAGCGCAGTTACGAGTTTCTTTGGTAATGCGCTCGCGATTCCCATTCCCCGTTTCCCGCGTCTCCGCTAAGGACGCTTGGGACTATGACGTAGACAGACGAAAGCTCGGGTAATGACTGACTGCTATACAAACCAATTTAAAAATAGAGTGCCTGTTATTCACAAGGATATCTTGCTGAATCATTATCTAACCTTTGATTTCTCCAGAGCTTGGAAGGAAGATATTTCTAGAACCGTCGCGATTCTTGGTAGTTCTGACGCCTGTAAGATGATTATCGGTCAGTTTTTCTCTAGCCGCCGTCAATGCAGTGGCGACTTCATCATTGTGCAAAGGACTTTTCGGTGTCCGCAGATTTTCGAATTGTGTAGATGTTGCCTGCGGTAGAGATTTAGGGTTTGTTTCTTGAACTAGAAGTGGCAGCTGATATTCAAACTTTAGTCCTATCTTGTTTGGATCAAAGTGATGCCGCAGAGCTTGTTCGTGAATCTCTCGATGCTCTTTGTTCCAAGAAAAGATGAAGCTCTTTCTGCCATCAAGATACTCTTCGTTGAACTGTGAGAAAACTTTCCTTTTCGCCCAACGTGAAATAACCTCACGTTCCTCTTCGTCTTCGCCCTTGTATTTGTTATCTCCCCCGATAACGATGATGACATTTCCACCTGATAATATAGCAGATTCAAATGTAAAAAGGCGTAACAGTACATATTTCCACACGATATGCAATTTTCGGCCTGTGTGTTTTTATCTCCCATGCCAGACACACTTAATCAAATTCCTTTCTAATGACCAGATGTAAAATATGAAACAATGCGCCCCTTTGACTGAGCACCTGGTGTTACCGCCCTGCCGATATTTTTAATTGTAGCAATGATTTTTGTACGTTTAGTTTTTTATATCAGTTTTAATAATTTTTTTTGTTTGTGTTTTTTCAATTGTATTGTATACTGTCATACGTCTTATACATGAGCTTCGGGCTCGGCTACACAGGGTAACCTGATCCCACGCATTAACATTAATATTTAATTGACTGATAGATGTATAATCCGTATCGCACGAAAGAAACCTGACATATACCATTTGATTAACTAAGTGTTTATGCAAAGGCCCTTGAGACGTCTTCGGAATCTCATTTGGTTACTATTTCTGTACATTTTATTAGTGCTCGTGGAAATGAAACAAAGTATCACGTTTCTAACAAAGAGCAAATAAAATTTAAGAGCTAATGTCAACATGCATCAGACAAACAGCAACAAGTCATCCAAAATTTGCTTACAATCCTACTTTCATATTTTGTAGCCCAATATGTAGCCCAATATGTAGACCAATACGTCCTTGTTTTGATGCTACTTTTCAACATAGGAAAAGTATGTCGGACAAAAATATTCACCAAAAAATAAATATTTCTTTTCCAGCTTCAATAATGACAGGGGATTAAGTTTAGATGATAAAACAAAGGATTATGTTGACAGAAATACCGGATGTCTAATATATTCTTTACCTGTGGTCACACAACTCGGGTAATATTAACGGTTAAAATTTGCATATTTGAGCGGTCGAACGAAAAAAGTCATTTCTTGAAAACTAAAATATATTTTCAAAAAAAAACTACACACCACAGTTATTAGGACATATTGGGCTACAAAATAAGAAAGTGGGAGTGATAACGAATTGTGGGCGACTTTCCAAAATATTTCAAATTTGTTCGATGGATGCTGACAACCTCTCGTTAACATGTCATCGAAATAAAATTGTTTCTTGGTTCATTTGTGGTAATTGGAGGTCTTTTTCTTGTTACCAACCAAAATTTCCTTTCATAATTCGAACGATTAATTTAATGTGCTCTAAAAGAGTGTTTTGAACCCATTTCAGTGGTATAGATAACTGCTGACAGCTGACAAATGCTCACCTTTTCAATTCGGTTTCAATGGTAAACTGTTTTATCATAACATACAAATTCTCCGTAGAAATATGCCTTGGCTGCTCAAAATCAGTATCCGAAGAGAGGCGCCCTGATTTGTTCAGCATTCATCATTGTGAGGAATTAATTAAATGTTCCCTTAGCCGTTATTCATTGAAGCAAATTGGTTTTTAAATATAAATTTGCTTTCACTCCTTAACTCATACAATCCTGAAGGTCCCTGACGGTTTCACTTACAGTTGCATGCAGTTGACTTACTTACACCCAACTTGAACGAGTGGCATGCAAATGAAAGTGTAAATAAATTACGGTATTCCCGGACTCTATACGTTTTTTATTACTTTTCAGAGCAAATACGAACAATCTTCAGAATTAAATGACAAGCAATGAGTCATGTAAATCTTATATCTTAGTGGTTTGAACGATCGACGTTAAACCACGTATTCAAGCCGACACATACGCACACGTAAATTGGGTTTAACCTCAAAAAACGAATTAAAATTGTCCCAAGATTCTTGGAAACAGTTCCTTTTGTCTAATTTGTCTTATCATAAGCATTCGCCGGAAGTTTGCTTCCGTCTTCATTTAGGAAAGGAAAAAATAAAATCAAAATTTACAAAATAAATGCAAGCACATTACCTTACATCGCCTAAAATTTTGATCGCCAACAAAAGAAGGAAAACAGATTATCGGAAACGGTTTTAGTCGCTTCCGCTTAAATCGTCCGCCGCTTTATCCACCGAATCACATCGCGTTAGTTTTATACAGTCGATTACTTTTCTTAGTTGCCAAATTAATCATACAAGGAAGAGATTTTTCCTTTCTTGCTCGGCAGCAAATAAAAACGGGTTAACAACTGAATAAAAAGACACAAACAACCCAGTCTCAAGCCGATTATCTGTTGCCTTCATTAAACCATTGTGTACCTTGTTCCAAGTTATTGTCAAGAGGCATTCGAGTGCATTTTTTTCCTCAGCGTAGGTATCTCAAACAAAGTGAAATTGTATTTCTGTACCGAGAATTCGAAGCCGGGTTTCGATTTCCTCGCTCGTAACAGATCCTCGACGACGCATGAAACAACTAGTCGCACTTTACCAATTTCCAGAGCAAGTGCCGAGAACTTCCAACCTCGATGTACATCTACGCTAATTTACTTTCGCTTTCGACTCATATGTCTAATAGGCCTTTGTTAAGGAAAATGTACAACAGTTCCGCAGTAAATTTGATAAACTTGCCATTGCTTTTGTCAAAGAAATCGCTGCCTGCTGAACAACGCATTATTAAGCAAAATTAAATGTGTTTGTGACAAACACATTTAATAATGATAAATAGTGATAAAAAAACAAACTGAAAATGTTTCAGCTCCTTACCCGTTGCTTTTAGTAAAGCCCGGTATATTTTGGCGTAGCCAAATCCCGCGCCGTCCTCGTTTATCGAGAGTACACATTCATGTGCATGAACCACGAAAAAGGCCATATCCATCGCTAAGATGGGAATTCTGTCGATCATTTCAGACATTTTATGAAGTCTGAAGTAGTGCTTCTCAACAAGCTCAACATCGATGCCACATTTCTCCAGCAATTTTTCAACAGGCTCTAGCTTGTATGTGTTATCACAGTTGAAAAGATGAATTCGCTTTTTGAACTGAGACATCTTAGCTTTTTTGAATATAGTTGTCGATAAAACCTGGCACAATTCGCTGAAATGGAAGGAGGAAATTCAACTACGTAACATTGCAAGGAAACCCGACACTATCCTTGATTGACTTTTACCATACGAAAACATCACGCAACAGACTGGAGACGCATAACACCAATACCAAACGCTTTCAAAGGCATTCAAAGTCCAAGGTCCCTTGCTAAGCCGGTCAGCGGTACTAAGGCTGTGCATATTTAGTGCAAAGATAAATTCGTCACTATTCTGTGATTTTGCTCATCCATCCTTCTAAGGTTTAATTTGTTACTTCATGGAATTGTATTGAGCAGTGGTGAACCAAGTGTATGTACCTATTTCATTAGCTCATGTTATAAAGCGCTTGGTGAGCGCTAAATACTCTTGATCAGTGTCACACTTGCTGCCTATTGTTTTAAAACTGTCTGTTAATTGTTTTGGCTTGTAGATCTGTGTTGTAAACTCTTTATGAGCCCCTCTGTTTAATTTATATTCGCTTGTGTTGTAAACTGCTGAGAGAAAGTGTTGTAAATTGGTGACAGCAAAAACTTGTGCTTATTTGTACTGGCTTGTGTCATAAATTGGTTACCACTGAAGGTTGTGTTTCGATTGTGTTCATATTTTGGTTGTTTTGTATATTGATTATTGCCAAAGACTTGTTTATTATTTACTTGGCTTGTGTTGCACGTGTTGTTGGCTCGTTGTTTCCTTATCATTGGAAAATATACATTGATTTTTAAAACATCAACAATCAATTTATATTTTGTAGAAAAAAAAATGACATCCTCAAAAAATAAAGCCAATGGATTGAAAACAACATTATTCATTGGGGTATGCTAACAGAAAATACATGTGTGGATAAATAAATGAATAAATAATGTGTGAATGAATAAACCTTTGGTGTTGTGTACATATTTCATAGAAGGCTTGTTGTTGTATGATGTCTTTATTGATGTTTTTTAGCTTTTTCATCCACAAAATCACAAGTATTTACCATTTTTTTATGGCTGCCTTAACTGCTCATGTTGTACGTTCAGTCATTTATTCTACTTTCCCAACCTTGTCAAAACTGACTTACTCTACATACTCCTTCAAAATTATATGAGGAGAGTTGAATTTGTTCTCATAGGGCATATCAAACAGAGTGTTCCTCAATTTACATCCGGTAGTTGTAACTGTGGTAATCACTCTGTCATTGTCTTTTCTTTTACCACAACACAAAGTAAGATTAAAAAAAAAAACACATAGAGCAGAGGCTCACCTTACATTTTATTTCAGCCTTCCATTTACATATCTATTAACTGCCCTGATATTTTGGGAAAGTTTTATACAGGATTTGCCTTACCCTGTAACCCCTAAGAGGGATTAGTATCTAATAACCCCCTACAATATCACCCCTTAATCAAAAATTTAGGTCACACAGATAAAGCAAATGATCATGGATGAAAGGTCTTGATTATTAAGAAAATAATTATCATCATCAGCACCTTAATAGGAAATGTAAGGGGAACAGTATGAAGAATATGCATACTGTATGATGTAACCAGCTGGGTGTAAAGGGTTAAGGAAATGTTTAAGTTCTGTGCGACATTAAATCTCTCAACTTGAGGTGCTTTTTACTTCTTGATGTTGTCACTTTGAAATTTTTTTTTCTTTCCTTGAAACAGTAGATAAAAATATGTTAAATACAAAGCCACCGTTCATATGTTTACTTATGAATCACTTTTGGAGTTTAACTTCAAAAATTTTTTCTTTCCAGCCCGATGACCAACTGCTTTTTCTTCATTGAATGTTGTTAAAATTGTGTGCAAATCAACATCACTTGATATTAGAAATTGTGTATTATGCTGCTCATGTTTATTGGGTGTTTATGCTATTAGTTAGACTGCATCTTGCAGGCCTGTCGTACTCTGCATGTGTCCACATATGCTGTACAGATGAAAGGAAAAAGCTTCGATGTTGGCTCAAAACACTCTTTGGGAAATGCCAGTCTATTGTATCTTTGTTTTGGGTTGTTGTTATGTTATCAATGTGCAAAAATAGTTGAGTTACACAATCCAGGTTTTCTATTCAGCATGATGATTAGGTCAAAAAAGTTGGCACCAACCATGTATTTTTTGATATGATACGCAAAGTCCATATATTTTCTTTATTGATTGCAACAGATTTGCTATCTCAAGTACAGAGTTAATTTAGAATAACATATATGTGATTTCTCTTTGTTATCATGTGGTGGCAAACCTTGATGTCACAATCTACCTTTGATTAAAATTTTTCATGAAAGGTTAATTGGAGCCATACAATAAGGCTGTTTGAAGGGTTGTAAAAATGAGGCCGGATCTCAACATTTTTCAGCATGAAATAAAATACACCCCTCATGACTAGCAATCTGACCTTAAAATTCTCAATAATTTAAGAACATATGATAAATATTATGATAGTCTACTCATTTCAAGGAACTTAATCTTGCAAAGAGTAAAAGTTCTCTGATATCATGTGGTAATGCCCAGCAAGGATTTCTGAGGACGTAACTCCTTGCATTGTGACATTTTCACACTGTACCATTGAGGATCGCCTTGCCAGCGAAGTTCCCTCCGCACAAACAAACGAAAATTTGTTTCAAATTTATTAAATTATCAAGACTGGTTGACAAATAGAGAAGCCTTGGCTGTACTCTGTTCTGTTGGGAAGCACACCGGAAGCAGAAAAACATTAGGTACAAACACAGGCATGCGTATCATGCAAGAATTAATTTTTAACTGGGTGTGTTGCGGTAGGACACTTTGTGAACCTATTGTTTTCATTTTTGGAACAGAAAAAGAGCATGACTTTAAAAAGAATGAAAATATTGTGTTACTTCACCTTAAGGAAAGAAAAAAAGGCTAATTTATCTTAACTCTCGCAAGTTCTTTGTGGTCTATTTTCTTTATTGTCTAAATACTTCTCAGTAAAAATGAAATGCATCATTGCCACGCCTACTGTAGTCTCCTTCGCAGCTATTTTCCGGTCTTGCCACACAACGCCCTCTCTTCCCCATTGGAAAGAGATTGCGTTGCGTAACGAGATCAAATAACGTTTGCGAAAGAGTTGACTTACTGCCGTTTTTCCTAATAGAGAGTAAATAAAAATGATTCGTCTACAGTTGGCTGCCTCAAAATATGATTCCATGTAATCTAACTAAGAAAAGCAAACTAAAACTCTGTGTTAATCTTCAATAGACCTAGCCAAACATATATTGCAAATAAATGAATTAAGATACACTGAGCAAGAGAAAGATATTCTAATGCCCAAAATGTGTGATCTGATTGGTGCTAGCAACATACCGCTCTACACGCTAACATAGAGTTATTTTTTTGATTAAAAAAATAACTCAAAAAAACCGCCGACATGCCATCCTTATTCTATAAATGGTCTAATCAAGCTGTCCACCGGTAGAGCTTTTAATTCATTTCCATGGTCTCTCTCTTCCGTTTTCCTTTTCTATAATGTTTTTTTTTCTTCATCTAAAGAAAAACGGGTCTTTATCGCTATCTCTAATCAAACAAAATTACAACACAACATGAGCTCATGAGCGAATATACTCTTTGAACGGTCTAAACCATGATATTTTTGTCACATTCAAACCTTTCGAAGAAATGGATTTTGAGATTGTGAACAGTTTTTTTTCGCTTGCATCGAGACGTCCGCCATCACATCAACTTGGATGAACACCGCAACCGATAAGAACTATTTCTGGAGGTTAAGAGTCAAACACAAAAGGAAGACATCAATTTAGTTCTCGTCCTTCATTATCAGCCAGTTTCCTTATACAATGAAGTAAATTTTATCAGTTCCTTTAACCTATATGTTGCTAAAAAAGCCTCTTTTAACTTAAACGGTTAAAGGACTCCTATTTCTGTGCAAAAAACTCTGCCATTGTATCCATTACTCCACTTTTTACCACGGATCAAATCGTCCAGCGACATCCAAAATGACGTACAAGTCAACATACAGCTTCCCTCTAGATTCTGTTTTTAAACGAGGAATAATTATTAATTGCCATTAATTTTAGAAATGACCCTTCTATGCCCTCTTTCAATCGCCAATTCTACGTGAAGCTGAGACAATAACGCAAGAGCCTGAAAATTATTGCATGAACAAGCGTCATTTGCGTATTTCTTTGTCTTGTGTCTAATCGAACTCAAGATGAATGCAGTCAAGTTACCCTGCTTTATGTCGGAGTGAAATAAACGAAAACGAAGAGGATATATTTTGAATGTCATAATTGCCTCCCTTTAAATTTTCCTGTAGAAGGACAATTTTATTGACGCTGTTGATTTGAATACAGAGCTATCAGGATTAAACCTCACAGAAATAAAGGCCGAGGCTTTCGGCGAAGAAAAAAAATCTGTACGCATTCATTTGCAGCTTCTCGTCACTGAAAGTCATACTGATCGTTGCCATCCATTCACAAAGCTTCCTCAGTATGCTGGTCTCGTCATCTTCTTCTGATCTTGAGATGAGCTTAGTTCTTGTTATCTAATAGTATCAGGGGAAACGGGTTATGCCATTGCAAACTGAGTTAGGAAAAGGGAAAAATAATGAAAGGAAGGAAGTACACCACAACTAACTTTAGACCAAAGCTGAAAAACATTATACGGATCTGAAGTTAATTTTCCACCTTCAACCAGTATCAGTCGCTCTCGTCTAAATTCCCTGACACCACCTTAGCCGTGGGTGACAACAACAGAAAACACGTACATATTTGCCATCGCGTGCTCACTGGAGGCCGCACAACATGTCAGGACTAGACTTCACTGAAATATATAAAGGCCGAGATTTTAAGCAGAATTGTGCACGCGTTCATTTACAGCTTGTCGTCGTTGACAGCCACAGTGATAATCGTCATACATATATTTACTCCAGTACTCCGTTGTCTTGGATTGGATGTAACGCAATCGACTTTCATCATTTCATATGAATCGTTTGGAAATACCGTCGCTACATCCTGGATTCGTTGTAATTTATGCCATAGTATTCCCGAAAACTGATTTTGATGGCCCAGTTTAATGTCTGTTGAAGATTATGCGATTTCTTGTCGGTAAAAAATGATTCCTCCAGAGCTTATTTTCAGTTTATCCGTACTTTGCTAATGATTACTAAGATACTAGGAGTTGGTCAGTTTCATAAACTCACCCTTATCACTGTCCAAAATGTATCCACTCGGACGAATTAACGAACCTATATTTATTTAATCAAAGAGTAATTATAAAACTATTCTAAAATAACTTTAATGAAACTTGATCTGCAAAAAAAGGTGCAACCGTTTCTTGGACAGTCTATAGTAGATAGAAATCACAAATCTTCTGTTCCTTGAATTCGGATATTACAAGTGGAATCATGCAAACTCTGTGAACAACTATAAACACATAAACATATTTATGAAGTATTACACGTACAATTTATAAACATCACAACAAATTTTAAAATAAGATTTTTTGCTGATAGCTACGATCATTTCTCGCGAACATCGACAGTGGACTGGCTGTTACACATTCAGAGGCAGTCATTTGACATTTTTCTCAGTCCTCTGAATTACGCCCCAAAGAACGAAACTCAAATGCTTTTTTTTTTGCTTTTAGTGCTTTTTCCTTTGTTTGTTTGTTTGATAGCCTTTGCAGGAGCATTAGCAGCAGCATTAGCAGCATTAGCAGCAGCATTAGCAGCATTAGCAACAGCATTAGCAGCAGCATTAACAACAGAATTAGCAGCTTGCTTTATTTTTCCACTTTCTTTTATAATAACTTC
The DNA here is from genome assembly GCF_036669915.1 of Pocillopora verrucosa. Lineage (NCBI taxonomy): Eukaryota > Metazoa > Cnidaria > Anthozoa > Scleractinia > Pocilloporidae > Pocillopora > Pocillopora verrucosa. The sequence goes on from NC_089317.1 coordinate 22,777,708, forward strand.
AAATTTGTCTAAGTCATGTAAACTGATGTACAAGTCACCATCAGCCTTCCTCATTTGTAGATCATCGATAATGCATTCAGGGATACAGTTATTTCTATATTTATACTTTACATCGTTGTCTTCAAACGATACCTTTCCGTTGCGAACACGAGTTTTTAATAAAAGCTTTTTTCCAGTATCAAGCTGTATTTCCTCATCCAACGTAAATTGTTTCAAATTGTGATCAACATGACACTCAGTTGACCCATTACTGAGCTTAATGACTCTTACTCCAACTGGAGGTTTGTTCCAGAAACTGTGAAACAGCCTCTCTTGGATGTCACTAGGAACTTGAAATTCAGGGTCCCCTATTTGAAGGTCCTCTTTCCGATAAGATATCTCTCCGCGACGAACGAAACTTCTTAGGACAACAACAGGAGGGGGTCTTTCTGAGAACTGTGTCCCCAGGACCAGCTGCTGACTATTTTGAGTACTCATCTCATCAATGCTTTTCCTTTCTGAGGAATTCCTTTGAGGATAGTTTTCGCTTACTTTGTATGAATATTTGGACAACAAGTAAGCGTTTACATCCTGTTCTTGAGAGATAGACTGTGCATTTGGCGTAGAATATGGCATTTGAAGACTCAAAACATGGTACCAACTATCTGGATCTACGGTCAACTTTCCATTGTTTACTTTCACAACAAACGTTTTCTCTAGTTTATTGATTTGCCCAATAAACTCATCGCATGTGTTTGTTGTTGATTGCCCATTGCAAACCAAGATAATGACTTTTTTAACTGTGAAAAGAAAAAAGGAGAAAGCTAAGCAAGTCACTCGATACGGCATGATATTTACTTAGTTAAGAGGATCAAAAGCACTTCATTCTACTCAAGTAAAATCTCAAGTTAAGACTGCTTTGTTCATTTCTTCACACCTATTTAGTCGTCATTCAATTCCAATCATACATATTTTGTTTCAAGAATTGAGCTGAGTTGTTCGAATACTATCACCACCGGCACCCTTTCTGTCACTATGTCAGTTTAAAACTAACATAGTGACAGAAAATCTATAAACAGCTAACAAAGCATTAGTGTTAGTCGTGTTTCGAGCTGCCTAAATATTTGTTACTATGCCTGTGCTTATAGAAGTTCAGTAAATGCATAAAGGTTATCTACATTTACGAAAAAAATGATCTCACTACAAAAGAGGAGGAGCTGCTCACGGTCAGTGGGATGATCATCCCTTTCCTAGACCTCCCCTACACGCTCTCCTAGAAAATGATTTATCAACTCAAGCGGTAAAGATTGTCTTTTTGTCAGACGAAGTGAGTGTTTTTGATTAAATGCATCGAAATACAACGAAATTATTCAGGGGATAAAAATAAGGTAATGAGAAAAAAAACGTGATATGAAGGATTTTTATGAGATTAACTTATCAGTTCAATTTGAAGACTTACCGACTTTATCCACTGCAAGTCTTACGAGTCGCTGTAATTCCTTTGATCTTTGATCGTCACAACCATCCCTCACGGTACAACCGTCCACCACCAACATAGCGAATCTGAAGTGATAGTCCCTCAAATATTCTTCAACTTTGGTGATTGGGAGGTTGCCAACGAAAGGATCCTTTGACAAGTGAAGGCTGGGAAGAACTCTTGCAAAAACTTTTTTCGCATCATCCATAGACTCACATGACACATTACAGCCAAGAATCGACAATTCTAAAGAGAGAGAGACGGAAAGTCGTACACTTAAAGATTATCTTGAGGAAGAAGTATGCATATTGAGACCCCAATGAGTAACTCAACCTGGCTAAATGTGCTTAAAACTCGAACATAAACGCCGTCATTTTGAAACTAACAAAGTTAGCTGGCCACACGAGCAAAACCACCAAGAAAAAACAATTTCTTTTAGATAATTTATTTTCGAGTGGCCCTTGATTAATCGAACAGATTAACTCCATGAGATGAAGAGAAAAGAATCGATATTTGGAACCGAGAAAGGTGGTCGGCCAAGTTGCTGGGCAAGGTTAAAAAATGGCAATCGTCCATAATCAACTATAAGCTCAGTTGAAGACAATTGTTTTAAGTTAGGATACTGTCGATGGTAAAGATAAAAATTAGATGGTTTTTGGAGCATGATTCTCCTTTAACCGTGTGTGCATGGCTGCCAAATAATGGCAACGGTCAGTGCGTTGGAACCAACAGACTTCCTTCTGTTTGTAAATGAGAAGCCGACACAGCGACAAAGAAACTCCCACGAGAAAAATTCTGCAAACCAGAAATTGGAATTTAGAATTAGCTGAAACAAGACGCTAATAGTTTTCATGGGTAAACGATTAGCAAAACTTTTCTCGGTGAAAATCTTCATAAAGTTTCCGATATGAATCAAAGAGTTGAAACATATGGGCAATTGACCTCAGCACTTAAAAAGGCACCATTTGGCCATGCCCCTAGCAGAGGTAGAAGTTTAGCAGTTCACTTCCTACTAACTTCTCAAATCTACATACCTTGGAGACTTCAAATGGGCAAAATGACAAGAGTTACCGAGGAATTTTGCTTTCGTCGGCTTTATCACCTTTCAGATAATGCGCAGATTAATTCGGAGCTTCAACATTCCCCCCGGGCAACCCGCGGTAATTTGACCGTCATCCTTATCAGGGGTGGGGAATTTGAACATTTTTTGGCTGAGATGGGGAATTTCAACCGAATAAAAGTTTTTATTTTTAAAAATAGGGAGAGTTTGAAGGTATAGAGTTCACTTTCGCGGGCGAATTCCTCAGAAGGAAAGGTCTGCAAGGTCTAGTTTTTAAAGCTTGGTAAATGAGTAGAAAGTCGCGGTCGCTGATTCCGCCTTTTACAAAAAAAAAATTCACCATCAATTCCGCCACTTGGGGAGGGCATTTGGAAATAATTTTGGGCCCGGAACAAGAATTTTAACATTCCAATCTTCAAAAGTTTAAATCCACAGGGGGCTTCCTGGATGTTGAAGCTTCCGATTGATCGACGCATAAGTGGGTAAGGTGCCTAAATATTTTCCTGTAAATCTTTTTAATTTTAAGATTTTATTCTAACCAATAGTTTCTCCGGTACGTGGACGAAAAATTTCCTCAGACCCGGCTCCTCGATTATTAGCAGTTGTTTTGTTTGCCTTCTTCCTCGAAATATTGCTGCCCTCGGCTCTACTATCAAGAGTCTTCCATTCTTTGATCTCCCTTGCACCAGTTACAGCTTCATAGTGACGCAGGGAACTTTCTGGTTTAAGTGGCGGCTCTGATTCATATTGTTGTTCGCCTGACAGGGAAAAACATCTACGAAACGGATGTATCACCTCCTCCAATCTTGATGGCGGTGGTGTTGCTGCCTCTGGTTGTTCCTTTCGCTGATCCGGCTGATATTCGAACTTTAGTCCGTTCTTGTTTGGATCAAAGTGATGCAACAGAGCTTGTTCGTGAATCTCTCGATGTTTTTTGTTCCAAGAAAAGATGAAGCTCTTTCTGCCATCAACATACTCTTCGCTGAACTGTGAGAAAACTTTCCTTTTCGCCCAACGTGAAATAAGCTCACGTTCCTCTTCGTCTTCGCCCTTGTATTTGTTATCTCCCCCGATAACGATGATGACATCTCCACCTGATAATAAAGCAGATTCAAATGTAAAAAGGCGTAACAGTACATATTTCCACACGATATGCAATTTCTAATGTTTTGTTGTTGGCCAGTGTGTTTGTATCTCCCATGTCAGACACACTTAATCAAATTCCTTCCTAACGTTGTACGTTTAGTTTTATATATATATATTTTTTTTTTTCTGTTTTTTTAATTGTATTTTTCTTACTTTCATACGTCTTATACATGAGCCTCAGGCTCGAATACACAGGGCAACCTGATCCCACGCATTAACATTAATATTGATACATGTACATGTATAATCCGTATTGCACGAAAGAGACCTGACATATACTATTCGATTAACGAAGTGTTTCTGCAAAGGCCCTTGAGACGTCTTCGGAATCTCATTTGGTTACTATTTTTGTACCTTTTATTTGTGCTCGTGAAAATGAAACAAAGTATCTCGTTTCTAACAAAGAGCACATAAAATTTAAGAGCTAATGTCAACATGCATCAGACAAACAGCAACAAGTCACCCAAAATTTGCTTACAATCCTACTTTCATATTTTGTAGCCCAATATGTCCTCGTGTTGATGCTACTTTTCGACGTAGGGAAAGCATGTCGGACAAAACTATTCACCAAAAAATAACTACTTCTTTGAAAGCTTCAATAACGACAGGGAATTAAGTTTAGATGATAAAACAAAGGATTATGTCGATAGAAATACCGGATGTTTAGTATATTCGTTACATGAGGTCACACAACTCGGGTAATATTCACGGTTAAAATTTGCATATTTGAGCGGTCAAACGAAAAAAACTATTTCTCGAAAACTAAAATATGTTTTCACAAAAAACTACACCACAATTATTCGAACATATTGAGCTAAAAAATATGAAAGTAGGAGAGAAAACGAATTTTGGGCGACTTTCCAAAATATTTCAAATTTGTTCGATGGATGCTGACATTCTTTCCTAACATGTCATCGAAATAACACTATGTTTCTTGGTTTATCTATGGTAGTCGGAGGTCCATTTCTTGTTACCCACAAAATTTCCTTTCATAATTCGAACGATTATTCAAATTAATTTCATTTGCTTTAAAAAAGCGTTTTGAACCCATGTCAGTGGTATAGATATTAAACTGCTGATAGCTGACAAATGTTCACCTTTCCAATTCGGTTTCAATGGTTAACTGTTTTATCATATCAATTATACGTAGGAATATGCCTTGGCTGCTCAAAATCAGTATCCGAAGAGAGGCGCCTCTGATTTGTTCAGCATTCATCGTTATAAGGAATTAATTCAATGTTCTCTTAGCCGTTATCCATTGAAGCAAAATGGCTTTTAAATATAAATTTGCTTTCACTCTTTAACTTATACAATCCTGAAGGTCCCTGACGGTTTTACTTACAGTTGCATGCAGTTGATTTTCTTACACCCAACTTGAACGAGTGGCATGCAAATGAAAATGTAAATAAATTGCGGTATTCCCGGACTCTATACGTTTTTTATTACTTTCCAGAGCAAATACGAACAATCTTCAGAATTAAATGACAAGCACTGAGTCATGTAAATCTTATATCTTAGTGGTTTGAACGATCGACGTTGAACCACGTATTCAAGCCGACACATACGCACACGTAAATTGGGTTTAACCTCAAAAAACGAATTAAGATTGACCCAAGATTCTTGGAAACAGTTCCTTTTGTCTAATCTGTCTTATCATAAGCATTCGCCGAAAGTTTGCTTCCGTCTTCATTTAGGAAAGGAAAAAATAAAATCAACATTTATAAAATAAATGCGAGCACATTACCTTACATTGCCTAAAATTTTGATAGCCAACAAAAGAAGGAAAACAGATTATCGGAAACGGTTTTAGTCGCTTCCGCTTAAATCGTCCGCCGCTTTATCCACCGAATCACATCGCGTTAGTTTTATACAGTCGATTACTTTTCTTAGTTGCCAAATTAATCATACAAGGAAGAGATTTTTCCTTTCTTGCTCGGCAGCAAATAAAAAAAGCGGTTCACAACTGAATAAAAAGACACAAACAACCCAGTCTCAAGCCGATTATCTGTTGCCTTCTTTAAACCATTGTGTACCTCCAAGTTATTGTCAAGAGGCATTCGAGTGCATTTTTTTTCCTCAGCGTAGGTATCTCAAACAAAGTGAAATTGTATTTCTGTACCGAGAATTCGAAGCCGGGTTTCGATTTCCTCGCTCGTAACAGATCCTCGCACTTTACCAATCTCCAGAGCAAGTGCCGAGAACTTCCAACCTCGATGTACATCTACGCTAATTTACTTTCGCTTTCGACTCATATGTCTAATGGGCCTTTGTTAGGGAAAATGTACAACAGTTCCGCAGTAAATTTGATAAACTTGCCACTGCTTTTGTCAAAGAAATCGCTGCCTGCTGAACAACGCATTATTAAGCAAAATTAAATGTGTTTGTTACAAACACAATTAAATAATGATAAATAATGATAAAAAAAAGCTAAAAATGTTTCAGCTCCTTACCCGTTGCTTTTAGTAAAGCCCGGTATATTTTGGCGTAGCCAAATCCCTCGCCGTCCTCGTTTATCGAGAGTACACATTCATGTGCATGAACCACGAAAAAGGCCATGTCCATTGCTAAGACGGGAATTCTGTCGACCATTTCAGACATTTTAGGAAGTCTGAAATAGTGCTTCTCAACAAGTTCAACATGGATGCCACATTTCTCCAGCAATTTTTCAACAGGCTCTAGCTTGTATGTGTTATCACAGTTGAAAAGATGAATTCGCTTTTTGAACTGAGACATCTTAGCTTTTTTGAACGTAGTTGTCGATAAAACCTGGCACAATTCGCTGAAATGGAAGGAGGAAATTCAACTACGTAACATTGCAAGGAAACCCGACACTATCTTTGATTGACTTTTATCACACGAAAACATCACGCAACAGACTGGAAACGCATAACACCAATACCAAACGCTTTCAAAGGCATTCAAAGGCATTCAAAGTCCAAGGTCCCTTGCTAAGCCGGTCAGCGGTACTAAGGCTGTGCATATTTAGTGCAAAGATAAATTCGTCACTATTCTGTGATTTTGTTCATCCATCCTTTTAAGGTTTAATTTGTTACTTCATGGAATTGTATTGAGCAGTGGTGAACCAAGTGTATGTATCTATTTCATTGGCTCATGTTATAAAGCGCTTGGTGAGCGCTAAATACTCTTGATCAGTGTCACAGTTGCTGCCTATTGTTTTAAACCTATCTGTTAATTTTTTTGGCTTGTAGATCTGTGTTGTAAACTCTTTATGAGCCCCTCTGTTTAATTTATATTCGCTTGTGTTGTAAACTGCTGAGAGAAAGTGTTGTAAATTGTGACAGCAAAAAATTGTGCTTATTTGTACTGGCTTGTGTTGTAAATTGGTTACCACTGAAGGTTGTGTTTCGATTGTGTTCATATTTTGGTTGTTTTGTATATTGGTTATTGCCAAAGAGTTGTTTATTATTTACTTGGCTTGTGTTGCACGTGTTGTTGGCTCGTTGTTTGCCTCTCATTAGAAAATATACATTGATTCTAAAACATCAACAATCAATTTCTATTTTGTAGAAAAAAAAATGACATCCTTAAAAAATAAAGCCAATGGATTGAAAATAACATTATTCTTTGGGGTATGCTAACAGAAAATACATGTGTGGATAAATAAATGAATAAATAATGTGTGAATGAATAAACCTTTGGTGGTGTGTACATATTTCGTAGAAGGCTTGTTGTTGTATGATGTCTTTATTGATGTTTCTTAGCTTTTTCATCCACAATATCACAAGTGTTTACCATTTTTTTATGACTGCCTTATCTGCTCATGTTGTACTTATTTATTCTACTTTCCCAACCTTGTCAAAACTGACTTATTCTACATACTCCTTCAAAATTATATGAGGAGAGATGAATTTGTTCTCAAAGGGCATATCAAACAGAGTGTTCCTCAATTTACATCCGGTACTTGTAACTGTGGTAATCACTCTGTCATTGTCTTTTCGTTTACCACAACACAAAGTAAGATTGAAAAAAAACACATTTAGCAGAGACTCACCTTAAATTTTATTTCAGCCTTCCCATTTACATTTCTATTAACTGCCCTGATATTTTGGGAATTCAAAGTTTTATACAGGATTTGCCTTACCCTGTAACCCCTAAGAGGGATTAGTATCTAATAACCCCCTACAATATCATCCCTTAATCAAAAATTTAGGTCAAACGGATAAAGCAAATGGTCATGGATGAAAGGTCTTGATTGTTAAGAAAATAATTAATTATCATCATCAGCACCTTAATAGGAAATGCATGGGGAAGAGTATGGAGAAGGTGCATACTGTATGATGTAACCAGCTGGGTGTAAAGGGTTAAGGAAATGTTTAAGTTCTGTGCAGCATTAAATCTCTCTACTTGAGGTGCTCTTTACTTCTTGATGTTATCACTTTGAAATTTGTTTTTCTTTCCTTGAAACAGTAGATAAAAATATGTTAAATACAAAGCCACTGTTCATATGTTCACTTATGAATCACTTTTGGAGTTTAACTTCAAAAATGTTTTCTTTCCAGCCTGATGACCAACTGCTTTTTCTTCATTGAATGTTGTTAAAATTGTGTGCAACTCAACATCACTTGATATTAGAAATTCTGTATTATGCTGCTCATGTTTATCAGATGTTTATGCTATTAGTTAGACCGCATCTTGTAGGCCTGCCACACTCTGCATGTGTCTATATATGCTGTATAGATGAAAGGGGAAAGCTTTGATGATGGCCCAAAACACACTTTAAGAAGTACCAGTCTACTGTATCTTTGATTTGCATTGTTGTTATGTTATCAGTGTGCAAAAATAGTTGAGTTGCACAATCAAGGTTATTTTACTTAGAATGATGATTAGGTCAAAAAAGTTGGCACCAACCATGTATTTTTTGACAAAATAAGCAAAGTCCATGTATTTTCTTCTTTGATTGAAACAGATTTGATATCTCAAGTACAGAGTTAATTTAGCATAACATATAATTCATTTGTTGTTGTTATCATGTGGTGGCAAACATTGATGTCACCCCCTTTGATATAAATTTTGCATGGAGGTTGATTGGAGCTATACAATAAGGCTGTTTGAAGGGTTGTAAAAATGAGGCAGGATCTTAACATTTTGCAGCATGAAACAAGATACACCCCTCGTGACTTACAATCTAATTTGAAATTCTCAATAATTTAAGAACATATGATAAACATTATGATAGTCTATTATCCAAGGGACTTAATCTTGCAAAGGGTAAAAGTTCTTTGAGATCATTTGGTGATGCCCAGAAAAGATTTCTGAGGATGTAACCACTTGCATTGTGACATTCTCAAAAAGGAAAAAATTGAGGATTGCCTTGCCAGCGAAGTTCCCTGCGCACAATCAAAAAAAACCTGTTTCAAATTTATTAAATTATCAAGACTGGTCGACAAATAGAGAAGCCTTGGCTGTACTCTGTTAGGCATGCGTATCATGCAAGAGTTAGTGTATAACTGGGTGTGTTGCAGTAGGACACTTTGTGAACGTATTGTTTTCATGTTTGTGACAGAAAAAGAGCATAACTTTCAAAAGAACGAAAATATCGTGTTACTTCACTTTATCTTAACTCTCACAAGTTCTTTGTGGTCTATTGTTTCTATTGTCTAAATACTTCTAAGCAAAAATAAAATGCATCGATGCCACGCCTACTGTGGTCTCCTTCGAAGCGAGCGAGGTGTGCGGACGAATATTCGATCGCTCCATGTTAATGCAATTTTTTCCCTCTATGCCTAATCCAAATGTTAACTTGCTTGAAAAAGAAAATGAAAGCCTCAAATCAGAATTTGCTGCTCTAAAGAAAAATTTTAATACTTTCAGAATTCGCTCAAACTTAGCGTCAACAATGCTTATGTCTCCAACAATGGCGGCGAAGTGAGTTGACCGGCGATATCACAGGACGAGACTTTGAACACCCTGCAATTTTATGGCAAGTCTTACGGTGACCTTCGCCAGGAAGCGGATAAAAGTTTACAACAGCTCTGGTCACACCTAAATGTCCTGTCTAAACGAGTAGAAGAGATTGGGAAATCCATTGAGCTGATTCAGCGCTACAGTTATGAATACAGCGTAAAGATCGTCGGTCTCCCTGAAATAAAGGCAAGTGAGTCAGCCTCCGACACAACTACACTATGTCTTAGCCTCTTTCAAGCTGCAGGAGTTGAAATTTCTATTCAAGATATCGATATTGCTCATCGTACTCTCACCAGAAACGCCACTTCTGGCCCGAGACCAGTCGTTTGCAAGTTCACAAGGATTGGTAAAGAGAAGGTCACGAATGTACGGAAAGATGCATGCAAGATTACAGCTACTTCAATTGGTTTACCTGCCAATTCTGCACTAGAGAACGTGAAGCTTTTTCATCATCTAACTCCGCTGGTCCAACAACTCCTGGCGAATACGAAAAAATTTCAAACTCGTAATGGCTTTAGGTTTTCTTGGTGTAAGAACTTCATCATCTATCTTCGGCAAACCGAAGACTCCCGCCCTATCCAGTTCAAAACCCTTGACGACCTTGAAAAGTTTGCTCGGCAAGAAAGCCTACCTTTAAGCTAAGTTCTCTAAATTTTGTAACTGATAATTAGTCTGTAAATTAATTTGCTGCTTCTATGATGGTTGACAAGACACCCTTTCAATCTTTCCTTCCTTTTAATTACCTGGATGATAGTTCCTTTAATTTGGCAGTTTATGAATTTTCTTTTGGCCCCTCGAGTTACGATGCTGACCGTCTTGAAACATTATTATTTAATCCTGTTGAAAGGCCCGAATTATTTAATCCACTCTCTAGTCATCTGAATCCCGACTCTAACTTTATCAATCGCCTGCCCGATAGTGGCTACACGGTTGAAGAAGATCTGAGCAATCGAGTAGCTTCTTTTGGCGACAAAACAAACTTTTCTATTATACATTTAAACACTCCAAGCTTAATGTGAAATTTCGATCAACTTAATTCATTGCTGAGAAATCTAAATATGCCGTTCTCTGTAATTGGATACAATTTTGTCTCCAACCGTTGTAAATCGAAAACGGGCGGCGGAGTTGGAATTTAATTACAAAACGGTGTTGAATACAAACTTCTCGGAGAATGCAAATTTTCAGATCCAGATGTAATTGAGTCACTTTTCTTAGAAATTATGGTTTCCCATGGAAAAAATATTGTTGGTTGCGTGTACAGACCACCAAATCAAAACACTGCTATGTTAATTGACAAATTCAACAATATTCTCTCACTAATCCAAAGACAATAAACGTTGTTATGTGACCGGAGACTTAAACCTAGACCTTCGTCAAACCTTCTTAGCTACAAGACGGAAATGCAAAAGTTTTTACTTAAATGATCACTGAATTGGCCTAGCCGCACATTCGCAGCACTTTTTTTTTACTTTATTTATAATAAAAGGTGATTCTCCTATAAGCCTGGTGGCTTCCTGGGTCTCCTCGCCTTGTAGCTATAACCGCTGTATATAATTCTTTTTTGTATCGTGTAAATAAGGCAAATAAAAAAGATGATGAAGCTGTTGTCCGCTCTTGCCACACAACGCCCTCTCTTCCCCGTTGAAGAGAGCGCGTTGAGTGACGAGACCAAATAACAGTTGCGAAAGAGTCGACTTGCTGCCGTTTCTCTAACAGAGGAAAAAATTAAAAATTAGTATTCTACAGTTAGCTGGCTCAAAATATGATTCCATGTAATTTTGTAATTTAACTACGAAAAGCAAACTAAAACTGTGTTATCTTTAATAGACCCTGTTGAAACCGCCTCACTCCCATGCGTAACACGAGTTCGATCATGTAACACAAGTTTTCGAGTAGATTTAATATGATTTGAGTTTCACCGATTAAAGTTAATATTCTAACAGGAAAAAGTTCGTGTGATCGTTACAGACCTTAGCCAAACATATATTGCGAATAAGTGAAGATACAATGAACAAGAGAAAGATATCCAAATGCTCAAAATGCGTCAATCTAATTGATGCATGAAACATACCACTAAAGAAGCTAACATAGTTATTTTTTGAATTAGAAAAAAAACTGCAAGAATCTTCCAAGATGCCATCCTTATTCTATATATGGTCTATAATTAAGCTGTCTGCCAGTAGAACTTTTAACTTGTTTCCATGGTCTCTCTCTTCCGTTTTCCTTTTCATCTAAATAAAACTAAATCTTTATCGCTCTCTCTCATCAAACAAAATCACAACACAACATAAGCTCATGAGCAAATATACTCTTTGAACGGTATAAACCATGATGATTTGTCAAATTTCAATTATCAAAAGAAATGGATTTTAAGACTGTGAACAGTTCGATTTCCGCTTGCATCGTGGCGTCTGATATCACATCAACTTGGATGAGCATCGCAACCGAAAAGACCTATTTCTGGAGGTTAAGAGTCAAGAGGAAGACATCAATTTATTTCTCGTCCTTCGTTATCTGCCAGCTTCCTTACACCATAAGGTGAATTTAACAGTTCCTTTAACCTTTATGTTGCTAAAAAAGCCTCTTGTAACTTTAAAGGTTTAAGGCCTCCTTTTTCTCTGCAAAAAACTAGGTTCTTCTACCCATTACTCCACTTTTAACCACGGATCGAAACTGTCCAAAACGATCTGAAATGACGTACAAGTCACCATACAGGTTCCCTCTAGATATTGTTTTTAAACCAGCAATTATGTGTGGGGGAAGGTAAACATCCCCTCGCAGAAACTGCACATCCTTTTCCTTAAAAGATACCTCTCCATTGCGGACACGAGTTTTCAAGACGAGTATTTCATCTTGAAAAAGCTGTACTTCCTTTCCTAATGAAAATCGTATCAAATTTTTATCAGTGGTCCACTCAAATGAGCCATTATGGTGTCTAATAATTCTTACACCAATCTCAGGGGTGTACGAGAACTTTTTAGAAATATCGTCAAAAATGTAACTGGGAATTTCAATTCCCAAGTTTCTTATATGAATATCACCAAACTTATCAGATAACTTTCCACAATGAAAGATACCTCTCAGCACAACAATAGGCGTGTAATCCACTGAGGATTGTGACGGCAACTGCGGAATATTTGGAGGGCCCTTTTCAACAATTGTTTCCTCCGCTGGAAGGTTTGTTCTCTCTCCAAATTGATGTGTATGTACGGTCAATGAGTTGGCACGGATATCTGGTTCTTGTGAGCCTCTTGGACGGTTCATCTGAGTATTTGGTTCGAAGAGTTGCCTCAAAATCTTGATAAGATCATCTATATTCACACTAAGCTTCCCTTTGTTTAACTCCACTATGGACACCTTTTCTTCGTAACTTTTAAAGCGTCCCATGAATTGATCGACTGCACCTTCTTGCGTTGGTGATAGGTTAGTGGTTTTAAGACTCCAAACCAAGATGATGACTTTTACAACTGTGAAAACGAAAATGGCAAAAGGATATTATTAACCTTGTTAATAACTTTTATCCCGTTCGACATTCTGTAGGTTTGGAGGATGAAATTCACTGTCTCATTTTTTGACTTCCATGATATAAGGTTTTATGCAGGGTGAATACTGTGTTTTTGGGGAGACTCCTTACTTTAGGCCAAGGCGTTCAAACGCAATCGCCACTTACCCTAATCCCATCCTAACACTGATAAGAAAAAAAAGTTACCTATAAACTTTTTAACGGAATAAAGAGCTGAAACCCACACTTGATCTATCTGAATTTTCATGACCTTCCCTATCGGGCTTCTTTCGAGTTTTATCATTCTAAATAAAGGGACAACCAAAAAGAAATCAAGAAATGACAACGAGAATATCCAGTGAGACCTAAAGATGTCAACGGTTGAAGAGGAAATGGTTTAAAGGCTTCTAATTATACAAGATCTTGTGATGGTGTACTTGGTAATGATTGACTTAATGATTGATTGAATGACTAAATGATTGATTGAATGACTTATTATCTGCTGACTTACCAACTCTACGCAGTGCAGTTTCGAAACATCGTTGGTATTCCTCAAGTTTTTCTTTTCCAGAACCATCTTTCAGTGTAGACGCATCTATCACTAATACACAGACTCTGAGTAGATTTTCCTTCAAAAATTGCTCAACTTTGTCGGGTTCTAGGTTTTCAAAAGTAGGATCTTCTGGTAGGCGAAGACCGCAAATATTCTTTTCCAAAATTTTCCTAACATCAGCCATGGTTTCAGGTGACGCATTGCAGCCAAGAATCGCCAAATCTAAAGATTAAACACCGGTGATTGTAACATTTATCAATTCCTCAACTTACAAGGTACAATGACCCAATAGCAAGCGCATAAGACAGATGCAACTTTAGTCTATGAATTATACAAACTGCTTTATTTTAATCATCAACAGATTCAGACCCAAGTTTCTATATATATATCAAACAAACGTTTTATATTTGCTTCAGAGCTTGTTTGTTTTTTACTTAACCAACAACTTCCAATCTACCATTACTACTTAAAACCCCTTAAATTGATTACTGTGATGATACAGTCGCAAATTAAAATGCATTTCCTACCAGAAAATTGTTGAATTGTCCTATAATGTCTCACCTTGCTACCGAGACCGAAACAAAGCTGCACGAAAGCGTGACACCCACGCGAGTTGATTTCGCTGTCGCGTAATAGGGTTCATATGACAAAAAAAAAATTCAGATTTTTGTGAAAAACATCCAAAGATAGTCGACGTACGGGCGAAAACTTTTAAGTTTGCTTTAGCTTGAACTCAAGAGTCTTCGCCCATTCAAAGTGACTTTTTAGACCCAATAGAACCCGATATATTACTATTTTGGGCGAGGAATCACTAACAGTAATTTACAAGCATACACGCTTCTGCGTCATATTTTCTCGTATATAAAACTTTAATAACTGAGAAAATTACCACTTCGAACTAGACACATGTAGGTGCTCAATTACTGGGGTACTTTCGAACCGTTGAATTGATAGCAGTAGATAAGAGTACTGCTTTGTATACAAATGAACTCAAATGTCCGATGACCTTGCATACATGAAGACAACAGTTCCACAGAATGAAAGCATACTGAACTTTACTTAGCACCAAATTTGTGACCTCTAACACTTCTCAACATCTGATGTATTCAGTTTTTTGAAAGTTCTCTACGATTTCAAGCAATGTAATTCGTGGACCGACCCGTTCCGAAAACGCTCAACACCTTTTAGTGTGGGCTCATCTACAATGATGTGTGCATCTGTAAGTGAGAGGAGCGGAATTATTCTAGCGCAGTTACGAGTTTCTTTGGTAATGCGCTCGCGATTCCCATTCCCCGTTTCCCGCGTCTCCGCTAGGGAACGCTTGGGACTTTGATGTAGACAGACGAAAGCTCGAGTAATGACTGACTGCTATACAAACCAATTTAAAAACAGAGTGCCTGTTAATCACAAGGATATCTTGCTGAATCATTATCTAACCTTTGATTTCTCGAGAGCTTGGATGGAGGATATTTCTAGAACCGTCGCGATTCTTGGGAGTACTGAAGCCTGTAAGATGATTATCGATCAGTCTTCTAGCCGCCGTCAATGCAGTGGCGACTTCATCAATGTGCAAAGGACTTTTCGGTGTCCGCAGATTTTCGAATTCTGTAGATGTTGCCTGCGGTAGAGATTTAGGGTTTGTTTCTTGAACTAGAAGTGGCAGCTGATATGCAAACTTTACTCCTTTCTTGTTTGGATCAAAGTGATGCAACAGAGCTTGTTCGTGTATCACTCGATGCTGTTTGTTCCAAGAAAAGATGAAGCTCTTTCTGCCATCAAGATACTCTTCGCTGAACTGTGAGAAAACTTTCCTTTCCGCCCAACGTGAAATAACCTCACGTTCCTCTTCGTCTTCGCCCTTGTATTTGTTATCTCCCCCGATAACGATGATGACATTTCCACCTAATAATAAAGCAGATTCAAATGTTTTGCTGTTGACCAATGTGTTTGTATCTCCCATGTCTAACACACTTAATCAAACTCCTTTCTAATGACCAGATGTAAAGTATGGAACAATGAACTCCTTTGACCGAGCACTTGATGTTACAGCCCTGCTGATATTTTTAATTGTAACAATTATTTTTGTACGTTTAGTTTTTCATTTTTTTGCTTGTTTGTTTGTTTTTTTCTTTTTTTTTTGTTTTTTAATTGTACTTTGCTTACTGTCCCACATCTTTTACATAAGCCTCTGGCTCGGATACACAAGGCAACCTGATCCACGCCTTGATATCAATAATAACTGAATTGATTGATACATATATAATCCGTATTGCACGAAAGAGACCTGTGTCGAAGGCTTAAATGTAATAACTGTCCTAAATGTAATAAAGTCCTAAATAGCATAAACTCAGTCCACACGATGAAAAACTGGGACCTCGGTCTTAAAAAGGCTGCCCTCGGCCTACGGCCTCGGGGAGTATTTTCAAGACCTCAATATCTTAACAAATGTCGTCAACCACTAAATTTTGGTCGTGGCCTGGCAACATCCCACTCATAAAAACATATTAAACAGAAAGTTATATTTAACATCTTTTTATTACACTACCGCCGACAAAAGTCAATAGAACCTCGAAGCCGAATAAACACTCCAGCCTTGCAGTTTTTTTTTTTTTGTTTTTCAGCGAGGATTCTGGGTGCACATTAATTACTGACCGTGGCTGTTCTTCCGCCGGTGATAGACCTTGATTGGTAGTCGATAGATAGCGCTAGCTGACCAATGATCAACTTGAATGAAGCCAGGTATCTCGAAATTAAACCAAGAAATTTCACGATTTCACGATTATATTCAATACTCTCAATATTAACTATGATATTGGGAAGTATGTTCGGTAGCTGTGTCACCGTTTCCTTCAGCGCAGACAACGTATTTTATCAGGGCTTAGCTTCTCCCTAAAAATTCACGTCAAACTCTAGTATATAAGATTCTAATAAGCGGAAAAATACTGTGCGCGGCCGCCCAAAAAAATTGGCGTGGTTTCCACTTTTTCCATCCTAAAGACGAGAGACAGTTATTTTCACTTTCAGTCTATTGCCTGATGGAGCTTAGTTGGTAGATAATGTCCAAAATTTTGCATTAATTTCGCTGCTCTCTTTCTTTAGGAAAATAGCGAAAAAATACAGTACTCATAATCACATAAACTCCAGCAAATTTTAGAGAGAAATCTACAGAGTGAAAGTGCTTTTTTCTTACACGTTGCTTGTAGTAGAGCTCTGTATATCTTGGTGTAACCAATTCCACGGTTGTCCTAGTTGATTGACGGCCAAGATTCGTGTGCATGGACAACAAAAACAGCCATATCCATCGTCAGAGTTGAAATTCGGTCAACTACTTCAGACATTTTGGCAAGTTTAAATGAGTGCTTCACCACACACATATGGTGGCCATCGGTTTCTGCGATTTTATTCAGTAAGTTCTCGACAGGCTCCAACTTGTATGTGTTATCACAGTTGAAAAGATGGACTCGGTTTATTGACTGCGAAATCCCTTCGCTGAACTGTGAGGAAACATACCCCATCGCCCAGTGTGGAATAAAGTCTTGATCCTCTTCGCCATCATCCTTGGAATTGTCATCACCGTCGATAACATTGATAACATTTCCGCCTGTGGAAACATGGAACGGTATATTTCTTAGAATGATGACAAATGATCTGAAACCTTAACAATCAAACACAGCAAGTAGCACTTACCGTGACGGAATGTATTTAGAATTTACGCCCGCTCTTTCCATGAATGACAAAAGTGGAGTGTATATGTGTATATCTTATTTCGAATTTCTTTACAAATGGCTCAATAGTTTTCAAAAAATGTAGAATCTGATCTGAACTGTACGCACAGCTTTTTGAACCTTTGAGGAAAAATTTTTTTTTTCTGCATCGTTGCTATGATAACCCTAAAATTAAGGAAAATTAACAAACTTATTAAGAAATATTTGAGCATTTCTCTCATATCAATTTAAAGGAACACAATAAAAAAGTGTGGAGGCTAAGAACCATCAAAGAATTGGTGTGTTTTAAAATACCGAAAGCATTAGGAGTCTTCTCAAGAGCAAAAAACGCTGCTCATGGCAATGAAGTTGTTTCGAGAAAGATTGTCGGAAAAGAACAAAAGTGCACGGGACGATATCGAAAGATTATCTGAGTATCTGGTAATCAATGAATTTTAATAAGTGAAATATATTACTACATTAATCAAACCCGCTTTGCCTCGTCTTTACAGGAAGGATCCAATGGGGTCAATCGTTAGCCGTAAAACAACAAAACAAATTGACATATTTGGGCCATTAGTCGTGAAAAAGTTATCGTAAATTATATCTATTTACCATACAGGAAAGAAATGTGACGCTTCCTCAGTTTCCCCTGAAAAGGAACCATAACATGAAAACTACCCAAGATACATTTCGGAGTTGTTGCACCTACTTTTATGCTTTTTCCCAACAATCTTTCTAGAAACAGCTGAATGCGCTAAGTCATTGGATTCAATACTTCGGTTCAGAAAAATTACCTTCGTCGACTCCCACAAAGTGTTCTGGGCCCAGTTGTTCGAAGGCCGATTAGCGCTAACCCAGGGTTAAATTTTAATCTAGGTTTCTATATTTCTCTGTTCAAAAGCTGTTTGAGGGTAATTTTCTTCATTTATTTTTAGAGCATTCAATCAACAAATTGAAGACAAAAAGATTTAAGCTGAATTTTTTTTTCAAGCTTTCAGATCTTAAATCAAATTTTATACTAACCCTGGGTTATCTTAACCCAGCTTTGAACAACCCGGCCCCGGTCTATTTTCTTGGAGTTTCTGGCACTGTTCAGATTTTGATGAAGCGACTGATTGTTTTTCATCTATCTCTGATATCACAACAGAGGCCTCATTCAAACTCTGTGAGGGAGCAGCAGTAAATGACGATTTCATCTTGCTTCCTGAAGCTACAAATGTTATATAATGTATTTCAAATGAGAAGGGTGTTCAGTTTTCGTCTTCTCACAAACGTGGGACAAATAAAAATATCCGAGTCCTCATGTGGAATTGAACAACAGACCATCGGATCTAATTATCTGAGGAAATGTAAAGCCTCCTTTCCAATATTGTTCATTCAAAACGGAATAAAATGCTAAGACCAGAGTAGTAACGCTTTATGTTAGTAAGAATTTAGAGTTAATTGCTGATACGAATGTAATTCTCTAACCTTTGGGTCTTTCAAGACTTGGGGAAAGATTTTTTTCAGGCCTGGTTCCTTGACTACAAAAATATGATGACTTTCTTCCACTGGTCGTTTCAAAATCATGAGCAGTGAAACCTTCTCGTCTCTCCTCACGTTTGTCCTCGAGCCTTTGTTCAGTCAAACGCTGGTCTTCAGGTAAAGGACCTCTTGCATTTGATGACAGTCCAGACTCATCTTCCAGTTGTGCATTTTTCACTTCAAGGTGCGTTTTGGTACTTTGTTCATCTGAACGGTACACAGTAGAGGCCTCATTCAAACTTTTTGAGGTAGCAGCAGTAACTGACGACTCCATCTTGCTTCCTGAAGCTGCAAATGTTATGTAATGTATTTCAAATGAGAAAGATGTTCAGTTTTCGTCTCTTCACAAGCGTGGGATAAACGGAGAAAGCAGAGTTCTCATGAGGAATTGTATGACCAGATCATCGGATTTCGCGTTTCGACGCTCTACCTCCGAGTCATTGAGACTGAGCCACCAGGTCGATAACAGCACTATGCTGAACACTCCTTAGATATTACGTGGTAATAACTTAGCTCACCCTAGAGTATCAGTGGCTCAGTGTAAGAGATTCAGAGCGCCAAATTCCTTGGTATGAGGTCGATTCCTCGTGGCAACTCAGAATTATTCTTTGTACCACGCTCTTTACATGAGTAAAAAAAACCATCTCTCTATATTTCTATATTACTACGCTCAAAATTCACCACTGACCTTTGATATGAAATTAACTTGCTACTTCGATGTTATCACGTTAAAAAAATAATAATGAGAGAAGCATTTACCATGGTCAGTTCACACAAATAGCTAAGCTGAAAAGAACACAAAAATGCAAAAAAAAACTAGCAGTGATAATAGAAATCAATCATCAGGACGGTGAAGTAAGGAAAAGTGTAGATGATTTTTCACGCAGCAGAACGAAAACCTTTTGAAACAACATGGGACACAGGTAAGTTGGCTTAGTTTTGCAGCCAAACCTAAAATCACTATGACCGTGACAAGAACGATTTACAGGAGATATACTGAAAAGTGCTTACCATTAGCAAGGCTGACCATCTTTTCCACAAGATCCCTGCATTGACTCTCCCAGATGTACTTATTACCATAGCTTTCCCGTAGAGTTTGACATTCTGCAATTGCTGCTTCGCGACCCTTTTCTCGGACACTTTTAATAGCTTCAGCCCACTTCTCTGGTTCCTCAGAATCCACAACCCAAGGGGTACTCTGACGAAGAGCATCTTGCAGAGCCTCTCCAAATCCACTGGTTTGTGTGACAAGAAAAGGCCGACCAGCAGATAACACTTCCAAGGCGGTTAAACCAAATCCTTCCGATCTTGAAGGTATAATGGCAAGATCTGCTGTAGATAGCAGGGTGGCAAGATCTTTCCGATTTTCAAGAAATGGTTTCACAATCAGCTGATTTTTCCTTAAGCCGTACCCAAGCAGTTTCTCTGCCACTTGTTTCTCGTTTCCACTTGGTGCACCCACAAAGACGAGCTGGTAACTTGTGTCATTCAGTTGAGCGACTGCTTTGGCCGCAATGTCGAAACCCTTGAGTTCAAAATCTTCTGAGTCGCCTCGTCCAAACAACAGAACATTGAACCTCTTACCTTCAACTATGGAAAGCTTTAACGAGGATAATTCAGAGAAGATGCCTGGCGTAAGTTTGAATACATGTTTTCCGGATAAGCTAAGGTAACGTGAGTAAGACTCCCAAAGCCTTGGTCCAACAGTCACCACTAGATCAGCACGCTCGCACAGTTTGATTTCATTCCACTGTTTTTCGTCACCCTTAGCTATGGCATTGTCACAATCTGAGTACGTTTTCAACATGGAAAGTTCCTCAGGGGCAGTATGTACAACTTGAACCCACTTACACTTATGGCTTTTCTTAATTATTTGAGCGTGTTTACCAAGTTTTACACCATGGCCAATGCATATGTCTATAGAGAGATCATCCGGTGGAAAACTTAATAGATCGACCGGATTGAATGCAAAATATTCCTGTGCTTTAACGATACGCACGTTACAAGCACTACTTTCATTTTTGTCGTCTTCAGTGCATTCCGGGACTAAGAAAGTAACTGACACATTGGGATGTTCAGCCAAATGTATGGCCAATTCTCGATTTATAGTCGACAGGCCTCCTTTGGAAGATTTCCATTCGTCCGCGAGGAGAGTAACTTGTAATTTGCTATTGGACATGTTCCTGGAAATGTAATTCAGCAAACAACAGAGGTGACTTTTATGTTCACAAGCTCGTTACTCAATGATTTTTGTTGACCTTGTTATTGACATGTACAGGAAAAAATCGATGCGCATTGCAATGTTATCTGAGGGTCTGAGTGGGGTGATGGCTTTCACGGCTAATGGTTGAAACTTGGCCACTGTTACGTCTAACAGTTAATTGTTAATTATTTTTTAACGCTTTACTCCGGCTTTAACGGCAAACAGTTAAAAATTTATCAGTTTTTACGCCTTACAGCTAAATTTTTTGGCCGTTTTACGGCTAACAGATGACTCCATTGAGACCCTCTTATCCCGTATGACTTTCTGCACTGAATTGAAAATTATTCAGAAGCTCGTGTTACTCATTGAGTTTGGT
>NC_089317.1:22804159-22914159 GCF_036669915.1 Pocillopora verrucosa
ACTTGGTCAGTTTCATAATCTCGCGTTAAGACTGTCAAAAATGTATCCACACGGACGAATTGACCAGCCTATATTTATTTAATTATAGAGTAATTATAAACCTATACTAAAATAACTTGAATGAAACTTGATCTGCAAAAAGGTGCAACACTTTCTTAGACAATCTATAGTCAAAAACTCACAAATCTTCTGTACCTTGACCTCAGATATTACAAGTGGAATCATGCAAACTCTGTGAACATATGTAACTTATGAAATATTACACCTACTTTTATAAACATCAAAACAAATTTTAAAATCAGATTTTTTGCTGATAGCTAAGGTCATTTCTTACGAACATCGGCACAGGACTGGCTGTTACACATTCAGAGGCAGCCATTTGACATTTTTCTCAGTCCTTTGAAAAATGGCCTAGAAAATCAACCCTTTTTTTGTTACTTCTACTACTGTTTCCTTTGATTGTTCGAAAGTATTAGCATCTTGCCCCATTTTTCCACTTTCTTTTACAATGGCTACAAAATTATCTGAGTCATCTAAAACGATGTACAAGTCACCATCAGCCCTCTTCTTTTGTAGATCATCGATAATGTATTTAGGGATACAACTATTTCCATATTTATACTTTACATCGTTGTCTTCAAACGATACCTTTCTGTTGTGAACACGAGTTTTTAGTACGAGTCTTTTTTCAGAAACAAGGTGTATTTCCCCGTGCGACGTAAATTGTTTCAAATTTTGATCAACGTGATACCCAGCTAACCCATTACTGAGCTTCATGATTCTTACTCCAAGAAGGGGGATGTGAGATCATTCCTCTAATAGCCTCCTTTGGATCTTATCCGGAACTTGAAATTCAGGGTTCCATATTTGAAGGTCCTCTTCCCGATAAGATATCTGTCCATGACGAATGAAACTTCTTAGGACAACAACAGGAGGGGGCCTTTCTAAGAACTATGTCGCCAAGACCAGCTGCTGACTATTTTGAACTCTCATGTCATCAATGCTTTTCCTTTCTGAGGAATTCCCTTGAGGATAGTTTTCGCTCAAGTTATATGAATTTGCGCACAACGAGTCAGCGTTTACCTCCTGTTCTTGAGAGATAAACTGTGTATTTGGCGTAGAACATGTCATTGGAAGATTGAAAACTTGGCTGCAAAATATATCTGGATCCATAGGCAGCTTTCCATTGTTTACCTGCCCAACGAACGTTTTCTCTAGTTTATTGATTTGCCCAATAAACTCATTGTATGTATCTGTTGTTGATTGCCCATTTCAAACCAAGATGATGACTTTTTCAACTGTGAAAAGAAAACAGGGGAAAGCTAGGCAAGTCGCCCGATACGGTACGATACTTACTTAATTAGTTAAGAGGTTTAAAATTACTTCATTCTACTCAAGTAAAATCTCAAGTTAGGACTGCTGTGTTCATCTCTTCACACCGATTGAGCCGTAATTCAATTTCAATTATAAGGATTTTGTTTCAAGAATTGAGCTGAGTTGTTCGAACACTATCAGTACCAGTACCCTTTCTGTCACCGTATCAGTTAAAAACTAACACGGTGACAGAAAGCCTATAAACAGCTAACAAAGCATTAGTATTAGTCGTCCTTCGAAGAATCATGGCCGACTCATGTACCATAGTCTAAAGTGGGCTTAGAGCTACCTCAAATATTTGTTATTATGCCTGTGTTTACAGCAGTTCAGTGAATGCATAAAGGTTATCTACATTTACGAAAAAATAATCTCAGTACAAAATTCAGAGGAGGAGCCGCTCACGATCGGATGTAATCACTATGCACTTTTTGTAAACTACATAAAACTGCTGCAGGATGATTATCCCTTTCCTACCCGCTCTCCAAGAAAATGATTTATCAACTCAGAGAAATAATTAAAGGGGTCAAAAGTTTGGTATTCAGTTCAATTTGAAGACTTACTGACTTTATCCACTGCAAGTCTTACAAGTCGCTGTAATTCCTTTGATCTTTGATCGTCACAACCATCCCTCACGGTACAACCGTCCACCACCAACATAGAATCTGAAGTGATAGTCCCTCAAATATTCTTCAACTTTGGTGATTGGGAGGTTGCCAACGAAAGGATCCTTTGACAAGTGAAGGCTGGGAAGAACTCTTGCAAAAACTTTTTTCGCATCATCCACAGACTAACATGACACATTACAGCCAAGAATCGACAATTCTAAAGAGAGAGAGAAAGACGGAAAGTCGTACACTTAAAGATTATCTTGAGGAAGAAGTATGCATATTGAGATCCCAATGAGTAACTCAACCTGGCTAAATGTGCTTAAAACTCGGTTCAGCACTTTCTAAACATACAGCTGCATGCTTTGCTCCAATGTGGCAAAATAATCAGGAATTGAAGGGTAAGTTACTGTTTTCTTGCTTTACAGTTACTTTTTCGTAAGGCTTGATGGACTGAAATTGATAATGTCCATTTAAAAATCGGAGAGAAGCAAGATATTGTCTTTCCTCGACCTATACCGGAGAGAAATTAAATTGTCCCGATTCCGCGATCTCACACCCCACTCGTCCCAATTGTTATCAGTGCGCGTTATTTGGTTCAACCTTATTTAATTGGTTTTCTTGTAACCCAAAATAGGGAAATCAACGGAGAACGGACAGTAACATCGAGGCCAAGCTCTACCCAGACGTTCTCCAGATACAAACAGGCTGGCGGAGGAGCTTTAATTCCTGTGACGCTCTTGGTGGAAGGACCACAGTGTTACAAAGAATTTGTGCTAGGAAGAATCCGCTTTACTCTTCCAGAATGCGAGAATGTTGAGGACATGCATGTTGAATGTTTGAAAATAACGAATATTTTTAATGGTATCTTACGTCCAGTCCTTATTAGCTAATTTTGTTTCAGCTTACCACCGCATTACAACATGGCCGCCACAAAAAAAAAATCAGCTTCTTCTTGCTTTTAAGCACCTCTCGGCCAAATTTGCTTTGTTTTGGTTTTGATCTCACCCAATCATAAAGCTCGAAACCGATATCCAGAAATGGTTATGGCCCGAACTGATAACGATGATGACATCTCCACCTGATAATAAAGTAGATTGAAATGTAAAAAGGCGTAACAGTACATATTTCCACACGATCTGCAACTTCCAATGTTTTGTTGTTGGCCAGTGTGTTTGTATCTCCCATGTCAGACACACTTAATCAAATTCCTTCCTAATGACCAGATGTAAAATATGAAACAATGCGTCCCTTTGATTGAGCACCTGGTGTTACCGCCCTGCCGATATTTTTAATTGTAGCAATGATTTTTGTACGTTTAGTTTTTTATTTTTTTTATATATTTTTTTTTTGCTTCTGTTTTTTCAATTGTATTTTGCTTACTTTCATACGTCTCATACATGAGCCTCGGGCTCGAATACACAGAGCAACTTGATCCAACGCATTAACATTAATATTGATACATGTATAATCCGTATTGCACGAAAGAGACCTGACATATACTATTTGATTAACGAAGTGTTTATGCAAAGGCCCTTGAGAAGTCTTCGGAATCTCATTTGGTTACTATTTCTGTACATTTTATTTGTGCTCGTGGAAAAAAAACAAAGTATCTCGTTTCTAACAAAGGGCAAATAAAATTTAAGAGCTACTGTCAACATGCATCAGACAAACAGCAACAAGTCACCCAAAATTTGCCCACAATCCTACTTTCATATTTTGTAGCCCAATATGTCCTAGTGTTGATGCTACTTTTCGACATAGGGAAAGCATGTCGGACAAAACTATTCACCAAAAAATAAATATTTCTTTGCCAGCTTCAGTAATGACAGGGGATTAAGTTTAGATGATAAAACAAAGGATTATGTCGATAGAAATACCGGCATTCATCATTATGAGGAATTAATTCAATGTTCTCTTAGCCGTAGCTCTTAGCAAATAATATAAAGACGGGTTCACAACTGAATAAAAAGACACAAACAACCCAGTCTCAAGCCGATTATCTGTTGCCTTCATTAAACCATTGTGTACCTTGTTCCAAGTCAAGAGGCATTCGAGTGCATTTTTTTTCCTCAGCGTAGGTATCTCAAACAAAGTGAAATTGTATTTCCGTACCGAGAATTCCAAGCTGGGTTTCGATTTCATCGCTCGTAACAGATCCTCGGCGACGCATGAAACAACAAGTCGCAGTTTACCAATTCCCAGAGCAAGTGCCGAGAACTTCCAACCTCGATGTACATCTACGCTAATTTACTTTCGCTTTCGACTCATATATGTCTAATGGGCCTTTGTTAGGGAAAATGTACAACAGTTCCGTAGTAAATTTGATAAACTTGCCATTGCTTTTGTCAAAGAAATCGCTGCCTGCCGAACAATGCATTATTAAGCAAAATTAAATGTGTTTGTGACAAACACATTTAATAATGTTAAATAATGATAAAAAAACTGAAAATGTTTCAGCTCCTTACCCGTTGCTTGTAATAAAGCCCGGTATATTTTGGCGTAGCCAAATCCCGCGCTGTCCTCGTTTATCGAGAGGAGAGTACACATTCATGTGCATGAACCACGAAAAGGCCATATCCATCTCTAGGGTGGGAGTCATGTCGACCATTTCAGACATTTTAGGAAGTCTGAAATAGTGCTTCTCAACACGCTTAACATGGATACCACATTTCTCCAGCAATTTTTCAACAGGCTCTAGCTTGTATGTGTTATCACAGTTGAAAAGATGAATTCGCTTTTTGAACTGAGAAATCTTAGCTTTTTTGAATGTAGTTGTTGATAAAACCTGGCGCAATTCGCTGAAATGGGAAGGAGGAAATTCAACTACGTAACATTGTAAGGAAACCCGACACTATCTTTGATTGACTTTTATCATACGAAAACATCACGCAACAGACTTGAAACACATAATGCCAATGCCAAACGCTTTCAAAGGTATTCAAAGGCATTCAAAGGCATTCAAAGGCATTCAAAGTCCAAGGTTCCTTGCTAAGCCAGTCAGCGGTACTAAGGCTGTGCATATTAAGTGCAGAGGTTTAATTTGTTACTTCATCGAACTGTATTGAGCAGTGTTGAACCAAGTGTATGTATCTATTTCATTAGCTCATGTTATAAGGCGCTTGGTGAGCGCTAAATACTCTTGATAGTGTCACACTTGCTGCCTATCGTTTCAAAACTCTCTGTTTATTTTTTCTCGGGCTCGTTTAAAATCCCCCCCGCGAAGTCAATCGCGCCCAGAGAAAAACATTTCAAAATGGCAGCAAAGATGGCGGACATTGTGGCACATCGAAGTTTCGGAAACTCTGTCGCTCTCTTATATTCTGAGGCTTGTTTGTGTTAGAGGTCTGGAATCACTTGGGAAGAATATGTAAGTAAGAAATTTTTTATTACTGCTTCCTTTTTTTTTTTTGATCAGGGTAACCTGTGTTAAGTTCTAACTTACAAACGTGGAGAGAAAGGGACATTTGTAAGAAGAAAAGCATTTGTTAGCTTAAGTTAAAATCATGTTTCGTAAAGGAATCTATGATTTAGTTCTGAAAAAAGAATTCTGGTGAACCGTTGCCCTTTTATCAAAAGTTAATCAAGGGAACTAACAATACAGTCATTAGTTTCAAAATCACTTGAGTAGATTTAATTTGCTCGACATTTGTCATCATGCACTTGGCAAATGTTACATTTTGAGCTCATTTTGTTCAATGAATCCTTTAGAAGCATTAATAAATTGATGACTTAAAAATTGCTGTACAAAATTAAACATTGTAACATGATTAATCATGTTGTTGCTGTTCTTTTTCAGATTTCTACCATGCTACATTGCCTTCAATCATGTTCCAGATCTACATACATGTAGGATACTCATATCTATCAGTTGGATTGTTATACTAAAGTTCCTCAAAATGGTATGTATTAAATAATCTTTTTGGTGCTTTTTCATGCTTACAGTACATGTGGAACCCACTGAAGATCGCTTTTCTTTGGACTTAATGTTGAGGACTGTAAATATTAATTATTTTAAGGGCTTGGAAAAATATTATGCAAATCAC
The DNA here is from genome assembly GCF_036669915.1 of Pocillopora verrucosa. Classification (NCBI taxonomy): domain Eukaryota; kingdom Metazoa; phylum Cnidaria; class Anthozoa; order Scleractinia; family Pocilloporidae; genus Pocillopora; species Pocillopora verrucosa. Next base: position 22,810,185 of record NC_089317.1, read on the forward strand.
AAAATAGCATGTATTATAAGTTAAAACATTGAATAATTTGAAGTGTTTATTTTGGAAGGTGAATGGTGATCTTCCATATTTCAGTAGCTCAGTGACAACTTTATTTTTCCTCCATGTTTTTGCTATAACTGGATATTTTTCATATGCTTTTCTGTGGGATTTTTTTTAACACTTCCTTGAAGTTGGCTGACCACTCAATAATTGCTTCATTTATTTCCTTGTATATCTTTAGAACTTGTACTTGAATGTGTGCCAGGTGATTTAAGAAGTGTTCTTTGTGGTATCTTGAGCTTGAATTTTTTGTTGCATTTTTTTAAATTTTTTCATATAACATAACATCTTTGGTTGTGCCAAGAATCTCTGAAAGAGCTTTTGCTGTTTTGCTGGATGGTATAAAATCTTCAGATAATTTTGGTTTCGTAGCCAGTGGTTCACCTGTCTCATTTTGCACTGTTTCACTCAGCTGCTGTGGTTCCGGAATCTGATTATTTTCTAGGTTTTCAATACTCTCTTCTTCATCAATTAACAGAGTTGTATCTTCAGCTTCTTCTTCACATTCACCATCACTCTCAAATGACTGATCTTGAACTGGCAGATTCTGTTGCATGCATTCTTCTCCATCATGGTTTTCTTCATTGGGAATTCTGGTAGCTGGGATTTTGATTCTGCTTTGAATGCATTCTTCCCAGCAGTGTTGAAGGAAAATTTTCTCCATTCTGATATTGGAGGAGTGAAGGTGGTGAAGGGAAGGTCATTGCTCCCTGAATTCAATTTCCTCAGGACCATCAAAGAACTCAATACAGTCTTCATCCTCAATTTCTCTCCACCAAACTCCTTCTCCCGGTACGAGGAAGTCAGCAATAGACTGAAGGTGAGCCTCCCAGTGCCTAGCATGTGTGTTGATGACATCTTTGGGTAAAACTGTGTTTCCCAGCTTTGGTAGGGCTTTGCTGATGTTGCCAATTTCCTTTTCTTGCCTGATAATGCAGGTCACAGCTATGTTTCCTCCTTAATAATATACATGGAAAAAGATGAATGCAGTTTTCAGGTAATTCAGTGCAGAAGAGAGTTAATTCAGTGCAGAAGAGGGTTAATTCAGTGCAAAGAAAGAAACAAATCAGACAGTCTGATTGGTCAATAATCAAAGAAACTCACAGATAGCCAATCAAATGCAAGCCTTGGATGTCGCAACAAAATTTGAAAATTTGAAAATTTGCGAGCGAAACAATGGCCGGTGTTTTAAGTAGGTTTTCTTTCGCCACTGCAGCTGAAAAACAGCTTAAACAATGAAAACACTGTAAAAGGCGCTGCTTTTTGGTTGTTGGTTTGGAAAAAGTGTTGTTTAGAGAAGGGAATTGCAGAGGAAATCGAAAATTACAAGCTGACCCGGCATAACACTTTGCTCGAGCGACCCAACGCCGAAATTAAAAACAAACGTGGTTAAACCTTGGAAACGACGATTCCATTTCATCAAAAGTGATTCGGACACAGACTGAACAATTCCTTGAAATGTTTAGCTGGACTTTGAACTTTTTGCACCTTAAAGATGCGAGGATATCATTGCATATTATTGTTTTGATCGTACGCAGTTGTTTTGACCGAATGCACGTTTGAATAAATTATTTTTTGCACTTGATGCGCGTGCTTTGCTTATGTTTAATTATGATAGACCATCTCATATTTTTCCGTGTATATTATTAACAGGTAATCACATGATTTTTCTCGTGCAATTTGGAATAAACAAGCCCTACGGGCTCGTGCAATTTTGTTAGTCTTTGAAAAAATTTACTCGTGCTTATTTATTCCAAATTGCACTCAAAATCATGTGATTACCTATACGAAGTCTTCTCTGCTTGCATATGCAGAACTGCGTTGCTCACTAAGCTTTTCACTCTTCCTGATGATGTCCGTCAGCTCCTCAAACAACCTCTCAAACATTTCTGCATTAGTTGAACGGTGTGAAGCAAGATGAAGAAGAAAGGCAGAATGAGATACACATGCATGGAAGTATATGCCAAAGAGCTTTCTGCTTGTTAGGGCTCTAGTTGGGGTCATCACTTTGTGGCACAAAATTGCATGCCTCCAACACAGGTTATGCAACCTTAATATCAACTTTGGTGACCTCTTTCTGTCCTGGGCATAAAAAATTTTCTACCATTTTGCACAGGGTGGCCAGCAAAGCTCTCACATCATGGGTTGTTGTCTGGTAAAGGGCTATAGTTAAGTAGATTAGGGTCTTGCGATAATCTACTCCTCGTTTTTTCTCTTTGTTAAGTTGAACAGCTAGTATTTCTTTAAGTTTTATCAGTGTATCAATGTCAGAAATGTGATGTGGGATTTCTTCCAGAGTGTTTTTAATGTGATTCATGGAGCAGTGAAGAGTTTCAAAACACAGTACCTCATAGGACTGGAGCTTGAGACTTTCCACAGAAACACTCTCATCCCCAAACAACAGTGCTGGAATTCTTGTTGCCCCTCCAAGTTCTTCTTTTAAAATTTCTGCCAGTTCTGGTTTGGTTTTGTCTGAATCTCCAAGTCCTCTTGCTTCAATTTCAGCTCGTAGCTCGTTGACCTTCAGATCTTTAAATGGGTTCAAGAGTTGTTTGCCTCTTTTCCTTTCTTTCCTGCTAACACCAGCTGTTGCCGTTCGGTCAATGTTCTGTACTTGCTTTGGGCCATGTAATCTAGATCGTGGCACATGCTTAAATGTCCATCACAACCTGGGCAACCATAATGCCCTCCATGCTGATTTCCGCGTTCAAAGTTTGCTGCAGGGTTGTCTCCATTCATGAATCTCATCACATCTTCTACGTCAACATCCTCCTCTGTTTTCACTTTTTGGGTTAAATTTACTAAATCATCATGTCTGGCTGGAGCAAATTTTATCTGATCTTCAATGCTGGAACTGCTCTACCCCAGCATATACAGATAGGGCCTCTCCACTGTTGCCTGGAAATCCACATCTTTTCCATATTGAACTCTAGCTTCTGCATCAGAGAGATGAATTGCTGGGTCATACATCTCTCTCACGCAAAAGAGCATGTGACCATAATTTGAAAGGGTTGAATGGTCATGCCAAATCAGCCAATGCCTCTTCTGCTGAAAGCTTTTCAGCCTTTGTTTGATTTCATCATGTGTTCCCCTTATATCCTCACTGATCTTTTCTAGCTCTGCACGAATCTCACTTTCACTGAGCTCTTCATAAAATGCATCGTTTTTTTATTTGAAGGAGGTCTTTGTTTTTAATCAATGCTGCTTTTCTAATGTCTTGGAAGGGAATTTTCCTTGCTTGCAAGTGGCATTTCTTCTGCTCTATCTCTCCCTGTGCATTTATAGCCAATTTGGTAATCTCTCTTTCTATCACTGATAGATAGATTGGATAGATAGATAGATAGATAGATAGTTTATTCACCTTAAGAACTTGCAGCCAAAAGCTGAATTGCGATAAGGTTTACAAACGCGAAATTTCCAGCTTATTAAATTATAACTAATTAATTAATTTCCTAATTAAAAACTGTTACAGAATGACAAAATTACAAGCATGCGTCGAATTCCTATGTAAAATAAGAAACAAATTAATATCTAATTATCACCTAAGATCAACGTAACTTAAGAGAAAGCTATTCTTGCATCTTTCAGTTTTACACCTCGGACAAATAAATGTTCTTTGTTCTCTCAGATAGTAGCCAGGTTGGTATTTGCTTGGAAGTGGCTCTCCTATGTTAAATTTGCCACTCTCTATTCCCTCATGGATGCTTTGCTTGAGTTGTTTATTTGATTGCATCACAAGCATGGAAATTTCTCCCCCCTTTTGCTTCCTCATAGCTCTGCGTACCCTGAATCCTGGAAAATTAATCAAACCTTTTGTTACATAAGGCTAGAGAAATGATAAAAACCCATGAAAGTATTATAGGGTCACATATTCATCATTAACTTGACTTAGACTGTTGTATGCATTCTTATTACTTCAGGCCTACTTCTTCTAATGTTTTTCTAATTTGTACTCTAATTAAACTGATGAAAATGATAATTAGCAGTATTGCTAGTACTTCTAAATTCTAAATTCTAAATTCTAAATTTTAACTCTTAAATCTCGCTGTTCTTTAATTAATAAATCAAATTTTGTTCAATCCTAATACACAATTTCTTTCGCCTATAAATGATATTGCAGAGATGTAACTCTCCACTGTCAGCTTAGTTACAAATTTACTACTTTTTTTACCTGTAAGGCCATCCTCTGAATTGAGATGCACTTCTGATGGGGGCTTAAATCTGGCAATGTCTACTTTTTTTGACTTTAAAAAGGCTTTGACTAATTGCCCTCCATGGCCAGGTGTCGAATCACTTCCCTTGGTTTTGATGTTGTACATTTTGGCTTTTTCTGACCAGTTTGGAGGACCATCAGGCCATGACTCTACATCTGCTAGTAGCTGGTCCAACTTTCCTTCTATGTTAGCAGGTGAAGCTGGGTGGGATCGTTCCCTGACCTTTGGTGGGGTCGTTTTTGCTCTCTCCTCGGCCTCTTCAAAGGTTTCAAAGGACAGGGCCATTCTTTGGACTTGTCTTGAACTGTAAGACTGACAAAGGCTAAGGTGAACAGCACTGTCATTTTGTGACATTTTGGTCTCTAGTTCTTTTTTTGTTTGCCTTCGCTCATTTCTCTTCATTTTTTTCTTTTCAGCAGATGAAGGCTTCTTTTGAAGACCCGCTTCAGGGACAAGCACAAGAATGCCACTAAGTGATTTTTGAAAGTTATCCTGGCATTTTTCATTGTAAGTGGCATATATTGCTTCCCCAATGCTTTTTAATTTCCTTTTTGTGACCTTAGGTTATCTCTGACATTGTCTCTTGACATTTGTGTTAAGTTCAGTCAGAGGTCCTTTCCTAGCCCCTCTGCAAAACTTACTTATAGGGAAGGTAGATTGTAATTGAAAGGCTCAGAGCAAGAACGACCCCTTGATTTTTTGGCCATTTTTGAAAGTGTTCAGAAGTAGTTGAATTTTGGCATGTGGACTTAGTTTTACTCGATATACACTGTTTTGGTTTTTTTTTCGCTGGTTTGCGCTTCGTTTTCGAGAAATAACGTATGCAAAAAACCTTGAATTTCGCAGCGGCTTTCATTGAATGAAGCCGAAACAAAAGAAGCCTTTTGTTCCATCAAAACAATACAGCCCCCGAGAACTTGCATATTCATAACCAGCTTAAAGAAAGAGCATGTTTTTTGTTTTGAGTTTAAAACACCGTTTAGCAAACGTAAAATATCCTTGAACAAACTCGCGCTACGGCAGAATTGAAGACAAAACCAAAGATACGTTGACATAGCCAAAAGTTTATACGAAAACGCCCCTGTCGAACGCTTACGTGAAGGAATGCCGCCGGTTTATTTAACGATAAAATTTATATTGTGTAATCGAATGTTCTCGTAGCACAGTCGGTTAGGCGTTGGACTCACAGTCGGACGGTTGGTACAATTCTCTTTTTAACAAGTGTCTTTTTTTTCGCTCACCCTTTTTTTTCCTTCTCTTTTTCAACTCGGGAAGAGGTAAGCCATTTTTGAGAGTTTGATACGTTGACATGGCCAAAAGTTTATACGAAAACGCTCCTGTCGAACGCTAACGTGAAGGACTGCCGCAGTTTTATTTAACGATAAAAGTTAAGTCTTGTTATTGAATGTTCATGTAGCAAAGTCGATTAGGCACTGGACTCGCAGTCAGGCGTTCGGCAAGGTTTTTTTTAAGAAATGTCTTTTTTTTCCTTCTCTTTTTCAACTCGGGAAAAGGCAAAGCCATTTTGAGAGTTAGATACGTTGACATCGCCAAAAGGTTATACGAAAACGCTCCTGTCGAACGCTAACGTGAAGGACTGCCGCAGTTTTATTTAAACAAAGAAAGGGCGCGCGCTAAACAAACATAACTGTTTTGAACTGACTCCCTTTTTGACGATAATGATTTAATCCAGTATAATTCGTAGGAGCGCGAGTAACGCTCGAAAAAATAAAACTTGTCCAGGCGGCACTAATAGTGTTGAGCGGCGTTTTATCAAGTTTCATTACTCTCGCACAACAAGCGTCCACGCACTTATGGAAAAAAAACTAACAAAGAAAGGGCGCCGCGCACAACAAACAAAACTGTGTTGAACTGACTCCCTTTTTGACGATAATGATTTAATCCAGTATAATTTGTAGGAGCGCAAGTAACGCCGGAAAAAATAAAACTTGTCCAGGCGGCACTAATAGTGTTGAGCGGTGTTTTATCAAGTTTCATTATCCTCGCACGACAAGCGTCCACGCACTTAACAAAAAAAAAAAAAAACTAACAAAGAAAGGGCGCGCCTTTAACAAACATAACTGTGTTGAGCTGACTCCCTTTTTGACGATAATGATTTAATCCAGTATAATTTGTAGGAGCGCGAGTAACGCTCGAAAAAATAAAACTTGTCCAAGCGGCACTAATAGTGTTGAGCGGCGTTTTATCAAGTTTCATTATCCTCGCACAACAAGCGTCCACGCACTTAATGGAAAAAAAAACTAACAAAGAAAGGGCGCGCGCTAAACAAACATAACTGTTTTGAACTGACTCCCTTTTTGACGATAATGATTTAATTAAGCAAAATATCAAATTTACCCAATATCTGATAAAGTACAACACGCTTTTATAAGCAAATAATAATATCGAAGTTGAAGTCTAACGAAAAATTAAAAAAAGCTTTGCGCTACGTAGAAAAGTTAAACTTAATCAAATTTGTGCAGGAATAAAATTTATTTATCGCTAGTACACTTTCGTGTGAAATGTCGGCCTATTAATTTAATTAGTGTGCAAAAACAAACATACAACGTTTTTGTCACGTATTAACTCGCGCTGGATGATTTTTATTCGCCAGTTTAAGAGTACTCTGCTCACCGTTTTCGTGTTATTCAAGCGTCCTCAAGCGCTTGGTTTGGAGAAAGCACCATTCTGATTCATACTGCGAAACAGTGACTTGTTGACATGCGAGCTATTTTTAACAAAGAGTATTATGTCACTCACGCAATTCTCCTCTGCTATTTCTCAGATTACAAGCGTGACTGCTGCATGAGTACCTTTTTTAGCGTTTATGCATATAATTTTTCAAATTCGCCTCTCTCTTAGCGTGAAAAGAATTTTAAAAGTTTTTGTAAGTTTTCTTACACTGTTAAATAAAATATTTATATGCAAGTAAAATAAGATGTTCATTTATCCTTTGGTTTCGGTTCGGCGGCCTCCATGGTTAAGTCAAACTGGCGCTGGGGCTCAGGGACGAAGGCAGCTATTTGTTGCAGGTCTTCCAGTTTGGCTGGGACCACCTTCAAACGAGCAGGATAGAGGCTGCCGGGTGTTTGGTTGGCATCTGTTTGGTGTCTGCGGCGCCGGATGTTTACCTTTTTCCAGGGTTCATCTGTGAAAAACCCATACCTTACCCAAACTTCGTCTAGATGGTGGACCATTTGGGTTTGCCCAGTGATAGGATCTTTCTCCTCTCCCCAACCAAAGTTTAACCAATGCGCGTCGAGGATTCGGACGTTCTTCCCATCCCGGTCCTTCGCTATCGGTTGGTACCTAGCAAGAATATTAATAATGGTTAAGTGATATGAAATATAAAAAGATCCATATGAGTCCTATTCTACAAGGTTTCCAAAGTTCATTGCGGCTTCATGGTTTTAAAAACAAGCATTGCGTGCCTTATTTTTATTTAGCTTACTTTAAATCCAGGAAATGGATGATATATTCAAAAAATTTTAGTGCAAATATCCGGAGAATTAAGTAATGATTTTCTTTTAGCACACCACGAATATCGCACACTTGAACTTTCACCCCCCCCCCCTCCCCCCTTGTCTTTATAAGGCTTAGGTGCAAAAACAAGCTATTACCGGTATTTTTTACGGTAGGCCACTCTAAAACGCTCTATAACTTGTACATACATATTGACGCAATAAAACGGGGGTGCATATCTGGTGACCTCATACCAGAAACGCACGTCGATTACTATCTGATTAATTGTCTATGTACCTGGATTCCAAGAAAGACCTCCGGTCTTTGAAGTCAGGCTGCCTCATTTCGCGTACCACGAACGGTTTCACTGTATTCCCCTCTCTGACGACTTTACACCAGTCCTCTGGTAAGTACACCACTGCGCTTTTCTTTCTCTTCTCGATCTCGCTAAAGTCTCTGTTTGAGAGTTGAATAAAAGACAGGCCTGGCAGCTGGTCAACGAGTGATCTTTTTTCCCTTCTTTACTTATTACTTTGCCCTCATTCCAGTTCATTGAGGAAAATGCTGTTAGGTTTGCTTCTTTTTCGGTTTTACTTCTCCAGTTGTAAAATTTTTCATCAATGGTTCTGTAATGCCGCATGAAGTCTTCCCGTTTTATGTGTAGCCCAGGGTATTCTTGAAAATATTCATTGAAAATTTTAAATCTATCTTGCAGCAATCTAGCAGCAAACTTTGCATTTCCTTCAACGGGAATCCTTTCAGTTTTGCTTAAACTTTTAGTTCCTCTAAGAAACACTCTTGCCCAAGCACAGTCAATCTTCAAAGACATCTTTGTTGCCCTGGCAGAGGATATGGGATTTGATATTGTGTTCTAATTAAACACAAGTTGGAACTCTCCACGCTGCTACTTGAACTAGCTAACTGCTCGAAATTTAAGACAAATTACGCACCAAAAACTAAGGAGCTCATGTAATGTGTAATACGAGCCGCGTTTGCGGACCACTTTATTCATCCATGAACTAATATAAAGTCTACGAAGGTTTGAATGGACCATTGCCATTCTTCATCGATTTTTTTATTAAAGAATTACGGAAATATTAAGAAAACACTACCTTGAAATGTATTTTGTAGCCTAGAAGAACACTGTAAATGGCTGTTAGGCACCCTAAAGTTAAAAACGACCCGATCTAATCTTAATTCGAGAGCTCGAAGAATCCTCTCCTTCGACCGCCATCTTGAAGTCTGCTTTTTAGTCCATAGTTCATTTCACTATATCCCCCAGAAAAAGGGCATAAATACAATTAAATTCTTCCTCAGGGGAGAGGGATTCGAAGTTTCTGTTTCAGTCTCCCAACGGCCGTGAAACAAAATGGCGTCCGAATCGAAACATTGTCGAGTGACGACCTATTTTGCGCCATGGGGGAAGGAAAATCGATTCAAATGTGAAAAATTTTAACATACGTTAGTTCTACTGAACTTCTTCTTCTTGTTTTAGCCTTGCAATGTTGACCCCAAAGCTTGTAACCATTAAGAATTTAACGTAAAGACCCTCCAAACTGCTGCCGTGGCGATTTCCTAACTTTTAGTTATTCATCCACGGACATATGGCCAATGCCGACGCCTTTGCAGGGCTAACTCTTATGAATTAACTATTCCTCAATACGGTTTGGGCGAACTTCATTCAAGTCTTGAAGATTTGGTTTGCCCCATTTCGATTCAAAGTAAGGTAATTAATTTGGGCGTCGTCAAGGGTTACTATAATTTAATTATGGTTGCTATGGCAATGGTATTGCATGGAATGATAGATAATTTCTATAGTGATAACCTCGCCGAAATTTGTTAAATTTGATCTTCTACAACGACCTGGAATGAAAAAATAATTTTTTTGCCTCGTTTTCACGTTGTAACCATGCTTTAACGTGCCTGAGTTTGGCTTGTAGATCTGTGTTGTAAACCCCTTATGAGCCCCTCTGTTTAATTTATATTCGCTTGTGTTGTAAACTGCTAAGAGAAAGTGTTGTAAATTGGTGACAGCAAAAAATTGTGCTTATTTGTATTGGCTTGTTTCGTAAATTGGTTACCACTGAAGGTTGTGTTTCGATTGTGTTCATATTTTGGTTGTTTTGTATATTGGTTATTGCCAAAGACTTGTTTATTATTTACTTGGCTTGTGTTGCACATGTTGTTGGCTCGTTGTTTGCCTCTCATTGGAAAATATACATTGATTTTAAAACATCAACAATCAATTTCTATTTTGTAGAAAAAAAATGACATCCTTAAAAAATAAAAGCAATGGATTGAAAATAACATTATTCTTTGCAGTATGCTAACAGAAAATACAAGTGTGGATAAATAAATGAATAAATATTGTGTGAATGAATAAACCTTTGGTGTTGTGTACATATTTCGTAGAAGGCTTTTTGTATGATGTCTTTATTGATGTTTCTTGGCTTTTTCATCCACAATATCACAAGTATTTACCATTTTTTATGACTGCCTTATCTGCTCGTGTTGTACTTTCAGTCATTTATTCTACTTTCCCAACCTTGTCAAAACTGACTTACTCTACATACTCCTTCAAAATTATATGAGGAGAGATGAACTTGTTCTCATAGGGCATATCAAACAGTGTTCCTCAATTTACATCCGGTAGTTGTAACTGTGGTAATCACTCTGTCATTGTCTTTTCTTTTACCACAACACAAAGAAATATTTAAAAAAACACATTGAGCAAAGGCACACCTTACATTTTATTTCAGCCTTGCCATTTACATTTCTATTAACTGCCCTGATATTTTGGGAAAGTTTTATACAGGAATTGCCTTACCCTGTAACCCCTAAGACTGATTAGTATCTAATAACCCCATATAATATCACCCCTTAATCAAAAATTTAGGTCACATGGATAAAACAAATGATCATGGATGAAAGGTCTTGATTATTAAGAAAATAATTAATTATCATCATCAGCACCTTAATAGGAAATGCATGGGGAACAGTATGGAGAAGGTGCATACTGTATGATGTAACCAGCTGAGTGTAAAGGGTTAAGGAAATGTTTAAGGTCTGTGCAACATTAAATCTCTCTACTTGAGGTGCTCTTTACTTCTTGATGTTATCACTTTGAAATTTGTTTTTCTTTCCTTGAAACAGTAGATAAAAATATGTTAAATACAAAGCCACTGTTCACTTTTGGAGTTTACCTTCAAAAATGTTTTGTTTCCAGCCTGATGTCTGATTTTCTTCATTGAATGTTGTTAAAATTGTGTGCAACTCAACATCACTCGATATTAGAAATTGTATATTATGCTGCTCATGTTTACCGGGTGTTTGTGCTATTAGTTAGACCGTATCTTGCAGGCCTGCCATACTCTGCATGTGTCCACATATGCAGATGAAAGGAAAAAGCTTCGATGTTGGCTCACACTCTAACACTCTTTAGGAAATACCAGTCTATTGTATCTTTGTTTTGGGTTGTTGTTATGTTATCAATGTGCAAAACTAGTTGAGTTATACAATCCAGGTTTTCTATTCAGCATGATGATTAGGTTAAAAAATTTGGCACCAACCATGTATTTTTTTGACATGATAAGCAAAGTCCATATATTTTCTTTATTGATTGCAACAGATTTGATATCTCGAGTACAGAGTTAATTTAGCATAACACATGTGATTTGTCTTTGTTATCATGTGGTGGCAAACCTTGATGTCACAATCTACCTTTGATTGGAATTTTTCATGAAAGGTTGATTGGAGCTATACAATAAGGCTGTTTGAAGGATTGTAAAAATGAGGCCGGATCTCAGCATTTTTCAGCATGAAATAAAATACACCCCTTATGACTAGCATTCTGATCTTGAAATTCTCAATAATTTAAGAACATATGATAAACATTATGATAGTCTACTATTCAAGGGACTTAATCTTGCAAAGAGTAAAAGTTCTCTGAGATCATGTGGTGATGCCCAGCAAGGATTTCTGAGGACGTAACTCCTTGCATTGTGACATTTTCATACTGTACCATTGAGGATTGCCTTGCCAGCGAAGTTCCCTGCGTACAAAGAAACAAAAATTTGTTTCAAATTTATTAAATTATCAAGACTGGCTGACAAATAGAGAAGCCTTGACTGTACTCTGTTCTGTTGGAAAGCACACCGGAAGCAGAAAAACATTAGGTACAAACACAGGCATGCGTATCATGTAAGAATTAATTTTTAACTGTGTGTGTTGCGGTAGGACACTTTGTGAACCTATTGTTTTCATTTTTGGAACAGAAAAAGAGCATAACTTTAAAAAGAATGAAAATATTGTGTTACTTCACCTTAAGGAAAGAAAAAAAGGCTAATTTATCTTAACTCTCACAAGTTCTTTGTGGTCTATTGTCTTTATTGTCTAAATACTTCTCAGTAAAAATGAAATGCATCATTGCCACGCCTAATGTAGTCTCCTTCGCAGCCATTGTCCGGTCTTGCCACACAACGCCCTCTCTTCCCCATTGGAAACAGAGAGCGTTGCGTAACGAGACCAAATAACGTTTGCGAAAGAGTTGACTTACTGCCGTTTTTCCTAACAGAGAGAAAATAAAAATGATTCGTCTACAGTTGGCTGTCTCAAGATAGGATTCCACGTAATTTAACTAAGAAAAGCAAACTAAAACTCTGTGTTATCTTCAATAAACCTAGCCAAACATATATTGCAAATAAATGAATTAAGATACACCGAGCAAGAGAAAGATATTCTAATGCCCAAAATGTGTGATCTGATTAATGCTAGCAACATACCGCTCTACACGCTAACATAGAGTTATTTTTTTGATTAAAAAAATAACTCAATAAAACCGCCGACATGCCATCCTTATTCTATAAATGGTCTATAATCAAGCTGTCCACCGGTAGAGCTTTTAATTCATTTCCATGGTCTCTCTCCTCCGTTTTCCTTTTCTATAATGTTTTTTTCTTCATCTAAATAAAACCGAGTCTTTATCGCTATCTCTCATCAAACAAAATTACAACACAACATGAGCTCATGAGCGAATACACTCTTTGAACGGTCTAAACCATGATGTTTTTGTCACATTTCAAACCTTTCGAAGAAATGGATTTTAAGATTGTGAACAGTTCGGTTTTCGCTTGCATCGAAATGTCCGCCATCACATCAACTTGGATGAGCATCGCAACCGAAAAGAACTATTTCTGGAAGTTAGGAGTCAAAAGGGAGGCATCAATTTAGTTCTCGTCCTTCGTTATCAGCCAGTTTCCTTATACAATGAAGTAAATTTTACCGGTTCCTTTAACCCATATGTTGCTAAAAAAGCCTATTTTGACTTTTAACGATGAAAGGACTCCTATTTCTGTGCAAAAAAACTCGGCCATTCTCTCCATTAATCCACTTTTTACCACGGATCGAAACAGCGACATCCAAAATGACGTACAAGTCAACATACAGCTTCCCTCTAGATTCTGTTTTTAAACGCGTAATAATTATTAATTGCCATCAATTTTAGAAATGACCCCTTTTCGCCCTATTTCAATCGCCAATTATACGTGAAGCTCAAACAATAACGCAAGAGGTTGAAAATTACTGCATTAACAAGCTGCATTTGCGTATTTCTTTGTCTTGTGTCTAATCGAACTCAAGATGAATGCAGTAAAGTTACCCTGCTTTATACCGGAGTGAAATAAACGAAAACGAAGAGGATATGTTTCGAATGTCATAATTGCCTCCCTTTAAATTTTCCTCCAAAAGGACAATTTTATTGACGCTGTTGATTTGAATACAGAGCTATCAGGATTAAACCTCACAGAAATAACGGCCAAGGCTTTAGGCAAAAAAAAAATCTGTACGCATTCATTTGCAGCTTCTTGTCACTGAAAGTCATACTGATCGTCGTCATCCATTCACAAAGCTTCCTCAGTATGTTGGTCTCGTCATCTTCTTCTGATTTTGATATGAGCTTAGTTCTTGTTATCTAATGGGATCAGGGGAAACGGGGTATGGCATTGCAAACTGAGGTAGGAAAAGGGAAAAATAATGAAAGGAAGGAAGTACACCACAACTAACTTTAGACCAAAGCTGAAAAACTTTATACGGATCTGAAGTTAATTTTCTACCTTCAACCAATATCAGTCACTCTCGTCTAAATTCCCTGACACTACCATAGCCGTGCGTGACAACAATAGAAAACACATACATATTTGCCATCGCGTGCTCACTGGAGGCTGCACAACATGTTTATTGAATAAAACTAACACAGCAACGTTTTGTTAACCCATTCAGTTTCAAAACATAGCTATCAGGACTAGACTTCATAGAAATATATAGAGGCCGAGATTATGAGCAGAATTGTGCACGCGTTCATTTACAGCTTGTCGTCGTTGACAGTCACAGTGATAATCGTCATACATATATTGACTCTAGTAATCCGTTGTCTTGGATCGCAAGTAACGCAATCGACCTTCATCATTTATTATGAATCGTTTGGAAATACCGTGGCTACATCCTGGATTCGTTGTAATTTATGCCATAGTATTCCCGAAAACTGATTTTGATGGCCGAGTTAAATTTTTGTTGAAGATTATGCGATTTCTTGTTGGTAAAAAATAATTTTCCAAAGCTTATTTTCAGTTCATCTGTACGTTGTTAGTGATTACTAAGATACAAGGAGTAGGTCAGTTTCATAAACTCACCCTTATCGCTGTCGAAGATGTATCCACTCGGACGAATTTACGAACCTATATTTATTTAATTAAAGAGTAATTATAAACCTATTCTAAAATAACTTTAATGAAACTCGATCTGCAAAAAAAAGTGGAACCGTTACTTGGACAGTCTATAGTAGATAAAATCACAAATCTTCTGTTCCTTACAAGTGGAATCATGCAAACTCTGTGAACATATGTAAACGCAAAAACATATTTATGAAATATTACACATACATTTATAAACATCACAGCATTTTTTCAAATCAGATTTTTTCTGATAGCTACGATCATTTCTTGCGAATATCGACAGTGGACTGGCAGTTACACATTCAGAAGCAGTCATTTGACATTTTTCTCAGTCCTTTGAATTACGCCCCAGAGAGCTAAATCCTAACGCTTTTTTTGTTTTTTCTAGCGCTCTTTCCGTTGTTTGTTTGATAGCATTAGCAGCAGCATTAGCAGCATTAGCAGCTTGCTCTATTTTTCCACTTCCTTTTATAATAGCTTCAAATTTGTCTGAGTCATATAAAGTGATGTACAAGTCACCATCAGCCTTCCTCATTTGTAGATCATCGATAATGCATTTAGGGATACAGTTATTTCTATATTTATACTTTACATCGTTGTCTTCAAACGATACCTTTCCGTTGCGAACATGAGTTTTTAATAAAAGCTTTTTTCCAGTATCAAGCTGTATTTCCTCATCCAACGTAAATTGTTTCAAATTGTGATCAACATAACACTTAGTTGACCCATTACTGAGCTTAATGACTCTTATTCCAACAAGAGGTTTGTTCCGGAATCTGTATAACAGGCTCCCTTGGATGTCATCCGGAACTTGAAATTCAGGGTCCCATATTTGAAGGTCCTCTTGCCGATAAGATATCTTTCCGTAACGAACGAAACTTCTTAGGACAACAACAGGAGGGGGTCTTTCTGAGAACTGTGTCCCCAGGACCAGCTGCTGACTATTTTGAGCACTCATCTCATCAATACTTTTCCTTTCTGAGGAATTCCTTTGAAGATAGTTTTCGCTTAAGTTGTATGAATATGTGGACAACGAGTAAGCGTTTACATCCTGTTCTTGAGAGATAAACTGTGTATTTGGCGTAGAACATGTCATTGGAAGATTCAAAACTTGGCTGCACAAAATATCTGGATCCATAGCCAGCTTTCCATTGTTTAATGTTGCAACAAACGTTTTCTCTAGCTTATTGATTTGCCCAATAAACTCATTGTATGTATTTGTTGTTGATTGCCCATTGCAAACCAAGATAATGACTTTTTCAACTGTGAAGAGAAAACAGAAAAAATCTCAAGTAAGGACTGCTGTGTTCATTTCTTCACACCGATTGAGCCGTAATTCAATTACAATTATAAGGATTTTGTTTCAAGAATTGAGCTGAGTTGTTCCAACACTATCAGTACCAGCACCCTTTCTGTCACTGTATTAGTTGAAAACTAACGTGACAGAAAATCTATATACAGCTAACAAAGCATTAGTATTACTCGTGTTTCGAAGAACCATGGCCGAATCAGGTTCCATGGTCCAAAGGGGGCTTAGAGCTACCTCAAATATTTGTTACTATGCCTGTGTTTATAGCAGTTCAGTGAATGCAAAAAGTTGATCTACCTTAACGAAAAAATAAACTCAGTACAAAATTCAGAGGAGGAGCCGCTAACGATCGGATGTAATCACTATGCACTTTTTGTAAACTACAGTGGGATGATCATCCCTTTCCTAGACCTCCTCTACCCGCTCTCCAAGAAAATAATTTATCAACTCAAGCATTCAGCGGTAAGATTGTCTTTTTGTCAGACGAAGATAATGTTTTTGATTAAATGCACCGAAAAGGAACTAAATTGTTGACAACGAAATAATTCAAGGGGTTAAAAGTATGGTAATGAGAAAAAAACGTGGTATGAAGGATTTTTATGAGAGTAACTTATCAGTGCAATCGGAAGACTTACCGACTTTATCCACTGCAAGTCTTACAAGTCGCTGTAATTCCTTTGATCTTTGATCGTCACAACCATCCCTCACGGTATAACCGTCCACCACCAACATAGCGAATCTGAAGTGATAGTCCCTCAGATATTCTTCAACTTCGGTGATTGGGAGGTTGCCAACGAAAGGATCCTTTGACAAGCGAAGGCTGGGAAGAACTCTTGCAAAAACCTTTTTCGCATCATCCACAGACTCACATGACACATTACAGCCAAGAATCGACAATTCTAAAGAGAGAGAGACGGAAAGTCGTACACTTAAAGATTATCTTGAGGAAGAAGTATGCATATTGAGATCCCAATGAGTAACTCAACCTGGCTAAATGTGCTTAAAACTCGAACATAAACGCCGTCATTTTGAAACTAACAAAGTTAGCTGGCCACACGAGCAAAACCACCCCGAAAAAACAATTTCTTTTAAATAATTTATTTTCGAGTGGCTCTTGATTAATCGAACAGATCTCCATGAGATGAAAAGAAAAGAATCTATATTTGGAACTGAGAAAGGTGGTCGGCCAGGTTGCTGGGCAAGGTTAAAACATGGCAAGCGTCCATAATCAACTATAAGCTCAGTTGAAGACAATTGTTTTAAGTTAGGATACTGTCGATGGTAAAGATAAAAATTTGATGGTTTTTGGAGCATGATTCTCCTTTAACCGTGTGTGCATGGCTGCCAAATAATGGCGGTCAGTGCGTTGGAACCAACAGACTTCCTTCTGTTGGTAAATGAGAAGCCGACACAGCACAAAGAAACTCCCACGAGAAAAGTTCTGCAAACCAGAAATTGGAATTTAGAATTAGCTGAAACAAGACGCTAATAGTTTTCATGGGTAGACGATTAACAAAAATTTGCTTGGTGAAAGTCTTCATAAAGTTTCCGATATGGATCAAAGAGTTGAAAACATATGGGCAATTGACCTCAGCACTTAAAAAGGTACCATTTGGCCATGCCCCCAGCAGAGGTAGTAGTTTAGCAGTCCACCTCCTACTACCTTCTCAAACTACATACCTTGGAGACTTCAAGTGGGCAAAATGACAAGAGTTACCGAGAAATTGTGCTTTCGTCGGCTTTATCACCTTTCAGGTAATGCGCAGATTAATTCGGAGCTTCGACATTCCCTCCGGGCAACCCGCGGTAATTTGACCGTCATCCTTATCCGGGGTGGGGAATTTGAACATTTTTGGCTGGGATGGGGAATTTCAACCGGAATAAAAGTTTTTATTTTTAAAAATAGAGAGAGTTTGAAGGTATAGAGTTCACTTTCGCGGGCGAATTCCTCAGAAGGAAAGGTCTGCAAGGTCTAGTTTTTAAAGCTTGGTAAATGAGTAGAAAGTCGCGGTCGCTGATTCCGCCTTTTACAAATAAAAATTCACGCCACTTAGGGTGGGCATTTGAAAATAATTTTGGGCCCGGAACAGGAATTTGAACATACCAATCTTCAAAAGGAATCCTCAAAACAGGAATTTGAACATACCAATCTTCAAAAGTTTAAATCCAGAGGGGGCTTCCTAGATGTTGAAGCTTCCAATTGATCGACGCATAGGTGGAGAAGGTGCCTAAATATTTTCCTCTAAATTTATTTTTAAGATTTTATTCTAACCAATGGTTTCTCCGGTACGTGGACGAACAATTTCCTCAGACCCGGCTCCTTGATTATTAGCAGTTGTTGTGCTTGCCTTCTTCCTCGAAATATTGCTGCCCTCGGCTCTACTATCAAGAGTCTTCCATTCTTTGATCTCCCTTGCTCCAGTTACAGCTTCATAGTGACGCAGGGAACTTTCTGGTTTAAGTGGCGGTTCTGATTCATAATGTTGTTCGCCTGACAAGGAAAAACATCTACGAAACGGAGGTATCACCTCCTCCAATCTTGATGGCGGTGGTGTTGCTGCCTCTGGTTGTTCCTTTTGCTGATCCGGCTGATATTCGAACTTTAGTCCTTTCTTGTTTGGATCAAAGTGGTGCAACAGAGCTTCTTCGTGAATCACTCGATGTTGTTTGTTCCAAGAAAAGATGAAGCTCTTTCTGCCATCAAGATACTCTTCGCTGAACTGTGAGAAAACTTTCCTTTTCGCCCAACGTGAAATAACCTCACGTTCCTCTTCGTCTTCGCCCTTGTATTTGTTATCTCCCCCAATAACGATGATGACATCTCCACCTGATAATAAAGCAGATTGAAATGTAAAAAGGCGTAACAGTACATATTTCCACACGATATGCAACTTCCAATGTTTTGTTGTTGGCCAGTGTATTTGTATCTCCCATGTCAGACACGCTTAATCAAATTCCTTCCTAACGACCAGATGTAAAATATGAAACAATGCGCCCCTTTGACTGAGCACCTGGTGTTACCGCCCTGCCGATATTTTAAATTGTAGCAATGATTTTTGTACGTTTAGTTTTTTTATATTTTTATATTTTTTTTGCTGCTGTTTTTTCAATTGTATTTTGCTTACTTTCATACGTCTTATACATGAGCCTCGGGCTCGAATACACAGAGCAACCTGATCCAACGCATTAACATTAATATTGATACATGTATAATTCGTATTGCACGAAAGAGACCTGACATAAACTATTTGATTAACGAAGTGTTTATGCAAAGGCCCTTGAGAAGTCTTCGGAATCTCATTTGGTTACTATTTCTGTACATTTTATTTGTGCTCGTGGAAATAAAACAAAGTATCTCGTTTCTAACAAAAGGCAAATAAAGTTTAAGAGCTAATGTCAACATGCATCAGACAAACAGCAACAAGTCACCCAAAATTTGCTTACAATCCTACTTTCATATTTTGTAGCCCAATATGTCCTAGTGTTGATGCTACTTTTCGACATAGGGAAAGCATGTCGGACAAAACTATTTACCAAAAAATAAATATTTCTTTGCCAACTTCAATAATGACAGGGGATTAAGTTTAGATGATAAAACAAAGGATTATGTCCATAGAAATACCGGACGTGTAGTATATTCGTTACATGAGGTCACACAACTCGGGTAATATTCACTGTTAAAATTTGCATATTTGAGCGGTCGAACGAAAAAAACTATTTCTCGAAAACTAAAATATGTTTTCAAAAAAAACTACACCACAATTATTCGAACATATTGGGCTAAAAAATATGAAAGTAGGAGTGAAAACGAATTTTGGGCGACTTTCCAAAATATTTCAAATTTGTTCGATGGATGCTGACATCCTCTCCTAACATGTCATCGAAATAACACTATGTTTCTTGGTTTATCTATGGTAATCGGAGGTCCATTTCTTGTTACCCACAAAATTTCCTTTCATAATTCGAACGTTTATTCAAATTAATTTCATTTGCTTTAAAAAAGCGTTTTGAACCCATGTCAGTGGTATAGATAACTGCTGATAGCTGACAAATGTTCACCTTTCCAATTCGGTTTCAATGGTAAACTGTTTTATCATATCAATTCTGCGTAGGAATATGCCTTGGCTGCTCAAAATCAGTATCCGAAGAGAGGCACCTCTGATTTGTTCAGCATTCATCATTATGAGGAATTAATTCAATGTTCCCTTAGCCATTGAAGCAAAATGGCTTTTAAATATAAATTTGCTTTCACTCTTTAACTCATACAATCCTGAAGGTCCCTGACGGTTTCACTTACAGTCGCATGCAGTTGATTTTCTTACACCCAACTTGAACGAGTGGCATGCAAATGAAAATGTAAATAAATTACGGTATTCCCGGACTCTATACGTTTTTTATTACTTTTCAGAGCAAATACGAACAATCCGGCTTCAGAATTAAATGACAAGCAATGAGTCATGTAAATCTTATATCTTAGTGGTTTGAACGATCGACGTTAAACCACGTATTCAAGCCGACACATACGCACACGCAAATTGGGTTAAACCTCAAAAAAACGAATTAAAATTGTCCCAAGATTCTTGGAAACAGTTCCTTTTGTCTAATTTGTCTTATCATAAGCATTTGCCGGAAGTTTGCTTCCGTCTTCATTTAGGAAAGGAAAAAATAAAATCAAAATTTATAAAATAAATGCAAGCACATTACCTTACATCGCCTAAAATTTTGATCGCCAACAAAAGAAGGAAAACAGATTATCGGAAACGGTTTTAGTCGCTTCCGCTTAAATCGTCCGCCGCTTTATCCACCGAATCACATCGCGTTAGTTTTATACAGTCGATTTCTTAGTTGCCAAATTAATCATACAAGGAAGAGATTTTTCCTTTCTTGCTCGGCAGTATGGAATCCTAGATTATAATTCTGAACTCTTTTAATGGAAACTTCTACTTCTCTAATCCTGCTCGTAATAACAACCCAGTGCGCATACTCGTAATGCAATATAAGACACTACAGGCAGCAAATAAAAACGGGTTCACAACTGAATAAAAAGACACAAACAACCCAGTCTCAAGCCGATTATCTGTTGCCTTCATTAAACCATTGTGTACCTTGTTCCAAGTTATTGTCAAGAAGCATTTGAGTGCATTTTTTTTCCTCAGCGTAGGTATCTCAAACAAAGTGAATTTATATTTCTGTACCGAGAATTCGAAGCCGGGTTTCGATTTCCTCGCTCGTAACAGATCCTCGACGACGCATGAAACAACTAGTCGCACTTTACCAATTTCCAGAGCAAGTCCGAGAACCTCCAACCTCGATGTACATCTACTCTAATTTACTTTCGCTTTCGACTCATATGTCTAATGGGCCTTTGTTAGGGAAAATGTACAACAGTTCCGCAGTAAATTTTATAAACTTGCGATTGCTTTTGTCAAAGAAATCGCTGCCTGCTGAACAACGCATTATTAAGCAAAATTAAATGTGTTTGTGACAAACACAATTAAATAATGATAAATAATGATAAAAAAAAAACTGAAAATGTTTCAGCTCCTTACCAGTTGCTTTTAGTAAAGACCGGTATATTTTGGTGTAGCCAAATCCCGCGCCGTCCTCGTTTATCGAGAGTACACATTCGTGTGCATGAACCACGAAAAAGGCCATATCCATCGCTAAGATGGGAATTCTGTCGACCATTTCAGACATTTTAGGAAGTCTGAAATAGTGCTTCTCAACAAGTTCAACATGGATGCCACATTTCTCCAGCAATTTTTCAACAGGCTCTAACTTGTATGTGTTATCACAGTTGAAAAGATGAATTCGCTTTTTAAACTGAGACATCTTAGCTTTTTTGAATGTAGTTGTCGATAAAACCTGGCACAATTCGCTGAAATGGAAGGAGGAAATTCAACGACGTAACATTGCAAGGAAACCCGACACTATCCTTGATTGACTTTTATTGCACGAAAACATCACGCAACAGACTGCAAACACATAACACCAATGCCAAACAATTTCAAAGGTGTTCAGAGTCCAAGGTTCCTTGCTAAGCCGGTCAGCGGTACTAAGGCTGTGCATATTTAGTGCAAAGATAAATTCTTCACTATTCTGTGATTTTGCTCATCCATCCTTTTAAGGTTTAATTTGTTACTTCATGGAACTGTATTGAGCAGTGGTGAACCAAGTGTATGTATCTATTTCATTAGCTCATATTATAAAGCGCTTGGTGAGCGCTAAATACTCTTGATCAGTGTCACACTTGCTGCCTATTGTTTTAAAACTATCCGTTTATTTTTTTGGCTTGTAGATCTGTATTGTAAACTCTTTACGTTTAATTTATATTCGCTTGTGTTGTAAACTGCTGAGAGAAAGTGTTGTAAATTGGTGACAGCAAAAAAATTGTGCTTATTTGTACTGGCTTTGGCTTGTAGATCTGTGTTGTAAACTCTTTATGAGCCCCTCTGTTTAATTTATATTCGCTTGTGTTGTAAACTGCTGAGAGAAAGTGTTGTAAATTGGTGACAGCAAAAAAATTGTGCTTATTTGTACTGGCTTTGGCTTGTAGATCTGTGTTGTAAACTCTTTATGAGCCCCTCTGTTTAATTTATATTCGCTTGTGTTGTAAACTGCTGAGAGAAAGTGTTGTAAATTGGTGACAGCAAAAAAATTGTGCTTATTTGTACTGGCTTGTGTCATTGTCATTGAACCACTGAAGGTTGTGTTTCGATTGTGTTCATATTTTGGTTGTTTTGTTTATTGGTTATTGCCAAAGACTTGTTTATTATTTACTTGGCTTGTGTTGCACGTGTTGTTGGCTCGTTGTTTGCCTCTCATTTGAAAATATACATTGATTTTAAAACATCAACAATCAATTTCTATTTTGTAGAAAAAAAATTGACATCCTTAAAAAACAAAGCCAATGGATTGAAAATAACATTATTCTTTGGGGTATGCTAACAGAAAATACATGTGTGGATAAATAAATGAATAAATAATGTGTGAATGAATATACCTTTGGTGTTGTGTACATATTTCGTAGAAGGCTTGTTGTTGTATGATGTCTTTATTGATGTTTCTTGACTTTTTCATCCACAATATCACAAGTATTTACCATTTTTTTATGACTGCCTTATCTGCTCATGTTGTACTTTCAGTCATTTTTTCTACTTTCCCAACCTTGTCAAAACTGACTTATTCTACATACTCCTTCAAAATTATATGAGGAGAGATGAATTTGTTCTCATTAAGGGCATATCAAACAGAGTGTTCCTCAATTTACATCCGGTAGTTGTAACTGTGGTAATCACTCTGTCATTGTATTTTCTTTTACCACAACACAAAGTAAGATTTAAAAAAAAAAACACATTGAGCAGAGGCTCACCTTACATTTTATTTCAGCCTTCCCATTTACATTTCTATTAACTGCCCTGATATTTTGGGAAAGTTTTATACAGGATTTGCCTTACCCTGTAACCCCTAAGAGGGATTAGTATCTAATAACCCCCTACAATATCATTCCTTAATCAAAAATTTAGGTCACACGAATAAAGCAAATGATCATGGATGAAAGGTCTTGATTATTAAGAAAATAATTAATTATCATCATCAGCACCTTAATAGGAAATGCATGGGGAACAGTATGGAGAATATGCATACTGTATGATGTAACCAGCTGGGTGTAAAGGGTTAAGGAAATGTTTAAGGTCTGTGCAGCATTAAATCTCTCTACTTGAGGTGCTCCTTACTTCTTGATGTTATCACTTTGAAATTTGTTTTTCTTTACTTGAAACAGTAGATAAAAATATGTTAAATACAAAGCCACTGTTCATATGTTCACTTATGAATCACTTTTGGAGTTTAACTTCAAAAATGTTTTCTTTCCAGCCTGATGACCAACTGCTTTTTCTTCATTGAATGTTGTTAAAATTGTGTGCAACTCTACATCACTTGATATTAGAAATTGTGTATTATGCTGCTCATGTTTATCAGGTGTTTATGCTACTAGTAAGACCGCATCTTGCAGGCCTGTCATACTCTGCATGTGTCCACATATGCTGTACAGATGAAAGGAAAAAGCTTCGATGTTGGCTCAAAACACTCTTTGGGAAATGCCAGTCTATTGTATCTTTGTTTTGGGTTGTTGTTATGTTATCAATGTGCAAAAATAGTTGAGTTACACAATCCAGGTTTTCTATTCAGCATGATTAGGTCAAAAAAGTTGGCACCAACCATCTATTTTTTTGACATGATATGCCAAGTCCATATATTTTCTTTATTGATTGCAACAGATTTGCTATCTCAAGTACAGAGTTAATTTAGAATAACATATATGTGATTTCTCTTTGTTATCATGTGGTGGCAAACCTTGATGTCACAATCTACCTTTGATTGAAATTTTTCATGAAAGGTTAATTGGAGCCATACAATAAGGCTGTTTGATGGGTTGTAAAAATGAGGCCGGATCTCAACATTTTTCAGCATGAAATAAAATACACCCCTCATGACTAGCAATCTGACCTTGAAATTCTCAATAATTTAGGAACATATGATAAATATTATGATAGTCTACTATTCAAGGAACTTAATCTTGCAAAGAGTAAAAGTTCTCTGAGATCATGTGGTGATGCCCAGCAAGGATTTCTGAGGACGTAACTCCTTGCATTGTGACATTTTCACACTGTACCATTGAGGATTGCCTTGCCAGCGAAGTTCCCTGCGCACAAACAAACGAAAATTTGTTTCAAATTTATTAAATTATCAAGACTGGTTGACAAATAGAGAAGCCTTGGCTGTACTCTGTTCTGTTGGGAAGCACACCAGAAGCAGAAAAAAACATTAGGTACAAACACAGGCATGCGTATCATGCAAGAATTAATTTTTAACTGGGTGTGTTGCGGTAGGACACTTTGTGAACCTATTGTTTTCATTTTTGGAACAGAAAAAGAGCATAACTTTAAAAAGAATGAAAATATTGTGTTACTTCTCCTTAAGGAAAGAAAAAAGGCTAATTTATCTTAACTCTCACAAGTTCTTTGTGGTCTATTTTCTTTATTGTCTAAATACTTCTCAGTAAAAATGAAATGCATCATTGCCACGCCTACTGTAGTCTCCTTCGCAGCCATTGTCCGGTCTTGCCACACAACGCCCTCTCTTCCCCATTGGAAAGAGATTGCGTTGCGTAACGAGACCAAATAACGTTTGCGAAAGAGTTGACTTACTGCCGTTTTTCCTAACAGTGAGTAAATAAAAATGATTCGTCCACAGTTGGCTGCCTCAAAATATGATTCCACGTAATTTAAATAAGAAAAGCAAACTAAAACTCTGTGTTAATCTTCAATAGACCTAGCCAAACATATATTGCAAATAAATTAATCAAGATACACTGAGCAAGAGAAAGATATTCTAATGCCCAAAATGTGTGATCTGATGGTGCGAGCAACATACCGCTCTACACGCTAACATAGTTATTTTTTTGATTTAAAAAATAACTCAAAAAACCCGCCGAGATGCCATCCTTATTCTATAAATGGTCTATAATCAAGCTGTCCACCGGTAGAGCTTTTAATTCATTTCCGTGGTCTCTCTCTTCCGTTTTCCTTTTCTATAATGTTTTTTCTTCATCTAAGTAAAACCGAGTCTTTATCGCTATCTCTCATCAAACAAAATTACAACACAACATGAGCCCATGAGCGAATATACTCTTTGAAAGGTTTAAACCATGATATTTTTGTCACATTCAAACCTTTCGAAGAAATGGATTTTGAGATTGTGAACAGTTCGGTTTTCGCTTGCATCGAGACGTCCGCCATCACATCAACTTGGATGAGCACCGCAACCGATAAGAACTATTTCTGGAGGTTAAGAGTCAAACACAAAAGGAAGACATCAATTTAGTTCTCGTCCTTCGTTATCAGCCAGTTTCCTTATACACTGAAGTAAATTTTATCAGTTCCTTTAACCTATATGTTGCTAAAAAAGCCTCTTTTAACTTAAACGGTTAAAGGACTCCTATTTCTGTGCAAAAAAACTCTGCCATTGTATCCATTACTCCACTTTTTACCACGGATCAAACCGTCCTGCGACATCCAAAATGACGTACAAGTAAACATACAGCTTCCCTCTAGATTCTGTTTTTAAACGAGGAATAATTATTAATTGCCATTAATTTTAGAAATGACCCTTCTATGCCCTCTTTCAATCGCCAATTGTACGTGAAGCTCAGACAATAACGCAAGAGGCTGGAAATTATTGCATGAACAAGCGTCATTTGCATATTTCTTTGTCTTGTGTCTAATCGAACTCAAGATGAATGCAGTCAAGTAACCCTGCTTTATGCCGGAGGGAAATAAACGGAAAAGAAGAGGATATGTTTTGAATGTCATAATTGCCTCCCTTTAAATTTTCCTGCGAAAGGACAATTTTATTGACACTGTTGATTTGAATACAGAGCTATCGGGATTAAACCTCACAGAAATAAAGGCCGAGGCTTTAGGCAAAAAAAAAATCTGTGCGCATTCATTTGCAGCTTCTCATCACTGAAAATCATACTGATCGTTGTCATCCATTCACAAAGCTTCCTCAGTATACTGGTCTCGTCATCTTCTTCTGATCTTGAGATGAGCTTAGTTCTTGTTATCTAATAGGATCAGGGGAAACGGGTTATGGCATTGCAAACTGAGTTAGGAAAAGGGAAAAATAATGAAAGGAAGGAAGTACACCACAACTAACTTTAGACTAAAGCTGAAAAACATTATACGGATCTGAAGTTAATTTTCCACCTTCAACCAGTATCAGTCGCTCTCGTCTAAATTCCCTGACACCACCATAGCCGTGCGTGACAACAACAGAAAACACATACATATTTGCCATCGCGTGCTCACTGGAGGCCGCACAACATGTTTATTGAATAACACTAACACAGCAACATTTTGTTAACCCATTCAATTTCAAAACATAGCTATCAGGACTAGACTTCACTGAAATATATAAAGGCCGAGATTTTAGGCAGAATTGTGCACGCGTTCATTTACAGCTTGTCGTCGTTGACAGCCACAGTGATAATCGTCATACATACATTTACTCCAGAACTCCGTTGTCTTGGATCGGATGTAACGCAATCGACTTTCATCATTTTATATGAATCGCTTGGAAATACCGTCGCTACATCCTGGATTCGTTGTAATTTATGCCATAGTTTTCCCGAAAACTGATTTTGATGGCCCAGTTTAATGTCTGTTGAAGATTATGCGATTTCTTGTCGGTAAAAAATGATTCCTCCAAAGCTTATTTTCAGTTCATCCGTACGTTCATCCGATTACTAAGATACTAGGAGTTGGTCAGTTTTATAAACTCACCCTTATCACTGTCCAAAATGTATCCACTCGGACGAATTTACGAACCTATATTTATTTAATTAAAGAGTAATTATAAGCCTATTCTAAAATAACTTAAATGAAACTTGCTCTGCAAAAAAAGGTTCAACCGTTTCTTGGACAGTCTATAGTAGATAGAAATCACAAATCTTCTGTTCCTTGACCTCGGATATTACAAGTGGAATCATGCAAACTCTGTGAACAACTGTAAACACATAAACATATTTATGAAGTATTACACATACAATTTATAAACATCACAACAAATTTTAAAATTAAATTTTTTTTGCTGATAGCTACGATCATTTCTCGCGAACATCGACAGTGGACTGGCTGTTACACATTCAGAGGTAGTCATTTGACATTTTTCTCAGTTCTCTGAATTATGCCCCAGAGAAGGAAACCCAAATGCTTTTTTTGATACTTTTAGTGCTTTTTCCTTTGTTTCTTTGATAGCCTTTGCAGCAGCATTAGCAGCAGCATTAGTAAAAGCATTAGCAGCTTGCTCTATTTTTCCTCTTCTTTTTATAATAGCTTCAAATTTGTCTGAGTCATGTAAAGTGATGTACAAGTCACCATCAGCCTTCCTCATTTGTAGATCATCGATAATGCATTCAGGGATACAGTTATTTCTATATTTATACTTTACATCGTTGTCTTCAAACGATACCTTTCCGTTGCGAACACGAGTTTTTAATAAAAGCTTTTTTCCAGTATCAAGCTGTATTTCCTCATCCAACGTAAATTGTTTCAAATTGTGATCAACATAACACTCAGTTGACCCATTACTGAGCTTAATGACTCTTATTCCAACAAGAGGTTTGTTCCGGAATCTGTATAACAGGCTCCCTTGGATGTCATCCGGAACTTGAAATTCAGGGTCCCATATTTGAAGGTCCTCTTGCCGATAAGATATCTTTCCGTAACGAACGAAACTTCTTAGGACAACAACAGGAGGGGGTCTTTCTGAGAACTGTGTCCCCAGGACCAGCTGCTGACTATTTTGAGCACTCATCTCATCAATGCTTTTCCTTTCTGAGGAATTCATTTGAGGATAGTTTTCGCTTACTTTGTATGAATATGTGGACGACAAGTAAGCGTTTACATCCTGTTCTTGAGAGATAGACTGTGCATTTGGCGTAGAACATGGCATTTGAGGACTCAAAACATGGTACAAAATTTCTGGATCTACGGTCAGCTTTCCATTGTTTACTGTTGCAACAAACGTTTTCTCTAGTTTATTGATTTGCTCGATAAACTCATTGTATGTATCTGTTGTTGACTGCCCATTGCAAACCAAGATAACGACTTTTTCACCTGTGAAAAGAAAAAAAGGGAAAGCTAAGCAAGTCGCTCGATACGGTATGATATTTACTTAGTTAAGGGATCAAAAACACTTCATTCTACTCAAGTAAAATCTCAAGTTAAGACTGTTTTGTTAATTTCTTCACACCCATTTAGTCGTTACTCAATTCTAATCATATGAATTTTGTTTCAAGAATTGAGCTTAGTTGTTCGAGCACTATCAGCACCAGCACCCTTTCTGTCACTATGTCAGGTTAAAACTAACATAGTGACAGAGAGTCTATAAACAGCTAACAAAGCATCAGTGTTAGTCGTGTTTCGAAGAACCATGGCCGATTCAGGTTCTATAGTCTGGAGGGGGCTTAGAGCTACCTTAAATATTGTTGCTATGCCTGTGTTTATAGCAATTCAGTGAATGCATAAAGGTGATCTACCTTTACGAAAAAATTATCTCAGTACAAAAGAAGAATAGCTGCTCACGGTCTGATGTAACCACTATGCACTTTTTGTAAACTACATAAAACTACAGTAGGATGATCATCCCTTTCCTAGACCTCCCCTACCCGCTCTCCAAGAAAATGATTAATCAACTCGAGCATTCAGCGGTAAGATTGTCTTTTTGTCAGACGAAGAGTCAATATTTCTGATCAAATGCATCGAAAAGTAACTAAATTATCGACAACGAAATAATTCAGGAATATGGTAATGAGAAAAAAACGTGGTATGAAGGATTTTTATGAGATTAACTTATCAGTTCGATTTGAAGACTTACCGACTTTATCCACTGCAAGTCTTACAAGTCGCTGTAATTCCTTTGATCTTTCATCGTCACAACCATCCCTCACCGTATAACCGTCCATCACCAACACAGAGAATCTGAAGTGATAGTCCCTCAAATATTCTTCAACTTTGGTGATTGGGAGGTTGCCAACCAAAGGATCCTTTGACAAATGAAGGTTGGGAAGAATGTTTGCAAAAACTTTTTTCGCATCATCCACAGACTCGTGTGACAGATTGCAGCCAAGAATCGACAATTCTAAAGAGAGAGAGACGGAAAGTCGTACACTTAAAGATTATCTTAGGGAAGAAGTATGCAGATTGAGATCCTAATGAGTAACCCAACCTGGCTAAATGTGCTTAAAACTCGAACATGAACACCGTCATTTTGAAACTAACAAAGTTAGCTGGCCACACACGGAAAACCACCACGAAAAACAATTTTTTTTAATAATTTATTTTCGTGTGACTCTTGATTAATCGAACAGATCTCCATGTAATGAAAAAAAAGAAAATCGAAACTTGGAACCGAGAAAGGTGGTCGGCCAGGTTTTTGGGCAAGGTTAAAAAATGGCAAGCGTCCATAATCAACTATAAGCTCATTTGAAGACAATTGTTTAAAGTTAGGATACTGTCGATGGTAAAGATGAAAATTGGATGGTTTTCGGAGCATGATTCTCCTTCAACCGTGTGTGCATGGCTGCCAAAAATGGCGGTCAGTGCGTTGGAACCAAGTTCAACAGACTTCCTTCTGTCAATAAATGAGAAGCCGACACAGCGACAAAGAAAGTCCCACGAGAAAAATTCTGAAAACCAGAAATTGTAATTTAGAATAAGCTGAAACTAGACGCTAATAATTTTCATGGGTAAACGATAAGCAAAAATTTGCTCGGTGAAAATCTTCATAAAGTTTTCGATATGGATCAAAGAGTTAAAAACACATGGGCAATTGACCTCAGCACTTAAAAATGCACTATTTGGCCATGCCCACAGCAGAGGTAGTAGTTTAGCAGTCCACTTCCTAATGCCTCCTCAAATCTATTTACTTTGGATACCTTAAGTGGGCAAAAAGACAAGAGTTACCGAGCAACTGTGCTTTCGTTTGCTTTATCACCTTTCAGGTAATGCGCAGATTAATTCGGAACTTCAACATTCCCCCTGGGCAACCCGCGGTAATTTAACTGTCATCCTTATCCGGGGTGGGGAATTTGAACATTTTTGGCCGGGGTGGGGAACTAACCGGAATACAAGTTTTTATCTTTTTAAAAATAGGGAGAGTTTGAAGGTAAAGAGGTCACTTTCGCAGGTGAATTCCTCAGAAGGAAAGGTCTGCAAGGTCTAGTTTTAAAGCTTGGTAAATGGGTAGAAAGTCGCTGTCGCTGATTCCGCCTTTAAAAAAATTCACCATCAACTCCGCCACTTGGGGAGGGCATTTAAAAATAATTTTGGGCCCGGAACGGGAATTTGAACAAATCAATCTTCAAAAGTTTAAATCCACAGCGGGCTGCCTGGATGTTGAAGCTTCCGATTGATCGACGCTTAAGTGGGGAAGGTGCCCAAATTTTTTACTTTAGGTCTGTTTTTAAGATTTTATTCTAACCTATGGTTTCTCCGATAGGTGGACGAATAATTTCCTCTGACCCGGCTCCTTGATTAATGACAGTTGATGTGTTTGCCTCGTTCCTCGAAATATTGCCGCCCTCAGCTCTATTATCAAGGGTCTTCTCTTCTTTGATCTCCCTTGTTCCAGTTACAGCTTCACAGTGATGCAGGGAACTTTCTGGTTTAAGTGGCGGCTCCGATTCATATTGTCGTTCGCCTGACACAGAAAAACATCTACGAAACGGAGGTATCACCTCTTTCGATCTTGACGGCGGTGGTGTTGCTGCCTTTCGTTGTTCCTTTCGCTGATCCGGCTGATATTCGAACTTTTGCCCTTTCTTGTTTGGGTCAAAGTGATGCAGTAGAGCTTGTTCGTGAATCTCTCGATGTTGTTTGTTCCAAGAAAAGATGAAGCTCTTTCTACCATCAAGACACTCTTCGCTAAACTGTGAGGAAACTTTCCTTTTCGCCCAACGTGAAATAACTTCTCGATTCTCTTCGTCGACGCCTTTATAATTGTCATCTCCCCCGATAACGACGATGACTTCTCCTCCTGTAAACAAAACAGATTAAAATGTAACTGAGCTTCAGAGTATTATGAGCATCATCCTTTACAAGGAAATCGTTTATTTGATGATCCTTGCGGCCCCGCGCGCGCCTTTACCGAAAGATATCAGACAAAAATACCGATATGAGGACCGTGCGCAGTGGCGTGAGTAGGGCTGTGAAAAGCCGTACGGCGCCGCGTGCTAAAAAGAAGAAGGAAGAAAATGAGCGATGGTCATACGATCTGATCGACTGGGTACCTCGAGCCAACTTTCATCCCGTCCGGCCCTCTTACTCAGTCATTACCTAAATACTATTCTGATGTGGTTTAGAATACTGGTTTTGTTTAAACAGTCTGGTGATTGGTCATCTTTAGTCGTAACGTAAATACATCCAGCAAGAAGGTAGCATGAAATGCGCAATATGCGTCACGCAAGAGCGGTCAAACACTTTAGAAATTGTAATAACATAATTTTGGAGCATTTTTTATCTGCATGCGAAAAGAAAGCTAAATATCACATAAATATCGAGGTGCAAATACAATGTAACACACAGAGCACACGTATAACCATGATCAAGCGAACGTCATGTGCTCTTGGATTAATAAAGACGGTTTAGGTCAAAATATTTTCATAACCACGGCGTGTCAGTGTCTAGCTGGCTCAAATAACAATATTTGTATCAATTTTTTTAAATTTTCGGATAACTGCTAGCAAAATTATCTATAAAAAGAGAGAACTTTCTGTTTCTCCATGAAACAGGAAGTCTCTCAAGACTTGAATTGCTTTATTCTTTGTTGTTTTAAATACTACTGAGCGAACGAATCAAAAGTTCACTCCACCGTAAAGCATAAACGAAAAACAACTTTTTAATATAATTTTTCTTCAATTCCATTCTTATTTTCAATACGGTTGACGCCACTTACACCAGCATCTTTAACCCATACCCAACTTGAATGAGAGGCAGTAATAAATCAAATTAATTAGGGTATTTTTCGGACCAAGGAAACACCCACCCTTGTACCATGGAGAACCGTTACCGAAAAAGTCGCAGCCCTATGGAACAGTTCGTGGTAGTTGCTACCTTCTGAACTTTACAAAAAAAAACATTCGTCGCCTCTGATCAAACAGAAGTTATTATTTTAAAGAAATGCTAATTTACTTTCGCTTTCACCCTGAGGTCTGTTAGGGCTTTGTTGGGGGAAATTTGTAATAAAATTTTCCACACCTTTCATTAAATTGTCCCTGCCTCCTTAAAGAACATTGTGTTAACCCGGAAAAAAAAGCATTATTGGGCAAAATTGAGTGTATCAGACTGAAAAACCTTCAGGAAGGCGATACTACCCAGTAAAAATACTTCCGCTTCTTATCCGTTGCTTTTAGTAAAGCTCTGTACATTTTGGGATAACCAATGCCAGCGTTGTATTCGTTGATCAAGAATCGAGATTCATTCGCATGAACCACGAAGAAAGTCATATTTATCTCTAGGGTTGGAATTTTGACGAGCATTTCTGACATTTTAGTAAGTTTGGACTAATGATTCTAAACACATTCAACATGGATGCTGAATTTCTTCAGCAATTTCTCGACATGCTCTAGTTTGTATATGTTATCACAGTTGAACAGATGAACTCGCTCTTTGGACTGTGACATATTTTCTCTGGCGCAATTTACTTCGCTTGGAACGTAATGACAGGGAAAGAACCAACGAAATTTCATATCTTAGCTTCAAGGATTTTGAATGATAAATAACACCAATCTGGTGGTCATCATTGAGCCAGCTAATTCAAGAAAACAGAATATTAATTTTAACTTGTCTAGTCCACTTTACCAAACGATAGAAACACACACACACACACACACACACACACACACACACAAGCAAACTGGGTTTAACCTTGAAAAACGCATCGAAATTATCAAAAGATTCTTGGAAACAGTTCCTTTTGTCTTATCTGTCGTATCATAAGCAGTCGCCAGAAGTTTGCTTCTGTCTCGATTTAGGGAAGGGAAAATAAAATAAAAATTCAGAAATAAATGCAAACACATTGTTTAACATCATAGAACCGTGGCAAAAAATAAAATTTTGATTGTCAACAAAAGAAGGAAAAACAGATTATCGGAAACGGTCTTAGTCGCTTCTGCTTAAATTGTCCGCTGCTTTATTTATCGAAACATATCGTGATAGTTTCATACGGTTGTTAACACTTTTCTTTGCTACAAAGGTATTATAAAGAGGCATTCGAGTGCATGCACCTCAATTATTGTAAACTCCATCTGCCCAATAAAGTATTAATGGGCATAACTGAAAGTATCTAACTGAAAAACCTCAAGGAAGGCAAATCTACCCAATGAAATACTTCCGCTCCTTACCCGTTGCTTGCAGTAAAGCTCTGTATATCTTGGCGTAACCAATGCCAGCTTTGTCTTCGTTTATCGAGAGTCTAGATTCATGTGCATGAACCACGAAAAAGGCCATATTCATCTCTAAGGTTGGAATTGTGTCTACCATTTCAGACATTTTAGCAAGTCTGAACGAGTGATTCTCAACACGCTCAACATGGCTGCCACATTTCTCCAGTAATTTCTCAACAGGCTCTAGCTTGTATGTGTTATCACAGTTAAAAAGATGAACTCGCTTTTTTGAATACGACATCTTTTCTATGTGAGCAATTTCTTTCGCTTTGAATGTAGCTGTAAAAGAAAACCACAGAATTTAACACTTCACATCAGTCGATGGCGTCAGACGAAATCGACTGCGCAATGTTTCCGAGAAATTGATTGACATAGGTCACGCAAATCCTTCAGTCACGAAAGATAGAAAATCGTCAAGGTGTCTGAAGTAACGATTTTCTTCCGAAAATAGAGTCGTACTTGATTGAGGATAAAAGTCGAACTCACCTTGGCGTACAAGAGATGAATTTGTCGTCACTTGGCAAATTAGTTCCTCGTCAGAGGGAACATCTGTAAAATCACGTGATTGAATTCTCGGAAAACACATGAGGTCACTTGAAAGGGAAAATTCCCATCTAGCATCTTGTCTTACACTTGGTGCCTCGTATCTTACACGATCACATTCACTTGTGGTCGAATAAGAATAAGCTCGTCTTTACGTAAATCTTCAAAATGGGGGTAAGTTTTACAAGAATTTTGCCTTTTTTCAACAACTTCCTCTGCAGGTTTTGACTCGTCATTTCCTTTCACCGGTGCTCGAAATGTGCGTCTAAAATGTTATATCATTCATGCGGATGAGCTGTGACACTAATATTAATCCTTCCAAATGGAACTTTTTCTTATGGAAAAAGACATTAAGAACTAGGTTAGCCTTCGGCTAATGGTACAAGCCGAAAGTTTAACCTTCGCTGAGGTAATGATTTTTAAACTCAGGCAAACTGCTGGCGAAAATTGCCGTTGATTCAAACGAAATCTTCACATGGAAGATTTTATGACTGTTCGCTTCTCGAAACTGAAAATGAATACTTTCTACATATCGATTTCTGAACTTTCAATTTCGTCAAAAGAATTAAATCCAAGTTGCACAAAAGAGAATTGTGAAAAGAAAGGACGAGAGTTGACAAGTTTTGCTGGAAGAACTCAAATTTGTGAATTCGAATCACGGTTTCATCTTACTTCCTGTAACTTCGGAAAAGGAGAAAAATCGCACCTTTCACTTTGGAAGTTTTAAATTCATCTGGTTCTTAAAAAACATAAAAAAGCTTTCTAACCAGGTAGAAATTTCTAAGTTGAAAATATTTGATCCACGATATTAAAAGAATATTACGTTTAAATTTTCCACTAACTCAGCCTCGAAGTCATCGTATACGAGCATTGCAAATTGAACTTGAACAGTTAGATTTACAACATCTTTACCACTAGCAAAGGGAATTTTTATGTTCTATTTCTTTCGTTGATAGCCCAACAAAACGCAATGCTCCGCGTCTGTCAATTAAAAAAACGACTGCAAACATTTCCGAGAAAGTCTGTCAGTTGTTTTGATTGAGTAGAGTCACGCAAATTTTAAAACCACGCTACATGAAAACACAGAATGTGTCACAAAACATCTATTTCCACAGACAATAGAGGCAAGGATTAAGAAATCCCCCCACTTCATGAAAGTGGTCAATGTAAATGAGAAAACATCTCATTTAAATGACTTAAATTCTTGGAAGCCCATGTGGTCATTAGAAAGGGAAACTTCCCATCGTGCATGAGAGAATCCACATAGTTAATAGTGGTGTGAGACTTTTCAGTCCTGAGTTTTATTTCTGCTTGGACACTACCGAAGAGCGAGTTCATTTCTGATCTAGTTACGAGTGATATGATCAAGAGACGTAGGAAAGGCCTAAAAGTCTCGCTTCTCCTCTCCATTCCAACTCGAAGTGGTAATCTAAGTGATGATCTAACTCTGAGTGACTCTTCTACGTAACTCTGATCGACCCTCCTACTTTGAACTCTATGGTACACGCTTATATATTCACAGTATATACCCATGAATGGGCATGCTGGTCAATTGACCCTTTTTAGATCAAACAATGTTTTCAGAACACTTACACAAGGATCTCACAAATAACCAACAACATAATTAATGCTTTCAGTCAAACAATCAATCGTACATGGTTTTATGAAACAATCAATCTTTGACAGCCAAAGCCAAAACAAGAACCTTAAGCTTTGTGTAAGTTCAAGGCAGAGGTCAACAGACAAATTAAGCACGTCCACAAATGGAAGTTAGACAAGACAGTCGCAATCAGGGAACTCACTGTGATAGCTAAAATCAAACTAAGTTCGGACTTTGAACTCAAATGTTAAGTAAATACGATTGAACTTGTATTAAGGGGTCACCCACAGGGAATGGCCGCTTAATACAGGTTTACCACCTTAACACGGGTTGCACAGACCAGGGTGTTAAAAAACGATAAACATAGCCATGTTAAGCCATAATTGACCACTCCATGAAAAGAATTTCACTCGAAAATACTATTTACGTTGCTTTTGGGAGAGAAACATGGATAAGAATTACTTTAAAAATTATTTTCAGTTTTATTTGAGTGGTCCTGCTTTCAGAGACTGTTCGATACAGGTGAAGGAAACAATTAAAAAAGCACTAAAACACTTAATCGAGACTTTGCAAAGGGTGACCGCGACCGCCCAATAGAGGTGACCGTTTAAAAGATACGGAAATAGCAGTGATTAAGTGGAAAAAAATTGGGGACTTGAAATCTGACCGCTTAATACAGGGTGATCGCTTATACAGTTTCGACTGTATAAACTCAAAAATCACAATCAACGAAATACTTCACAACACTGACATTTATTACGAGTGCGAGTCAAGAAAGAATCTGAGACCCTGAAAAGATTCCCACCCCAGACCCTGTGATTTTGTTTTTGTTCCAGCTTTTCTAGGCTCTTACAAGAAGGGCGGTATATCAATGATCGAATTTGGGAATCATGATAATAACACTAAAGTTATTCTTCCCTTCTCCCTAGAGTGGTTCTAGTCAAGAGACTCACTACACGTATGTGGATAACTCAGAAACAGAAAGGCGTGAAGCAGAGGAGAAAGAGAAAAGACGGCTGGAGAATGAACGAAAACAACGTGAGCACGAGGAAAAAATGCGTATAAAGAAAGAGAAGGAAGAAGAAGAGAGGAGACGAAGGGAGCAACTCAAGGAACAGCGGCAGAAAGAAATAGAAGAAAAAGAAGCCAGAAGACGAGCAGAAGAACAGAAACTTTTGGAACTGGAGGCCGAACTTTGCCGACGCCGAGATCAGTTGTTCAATTACAAGTTTGGAGACAAGACCAGGCTTGACAATTTTATGGGGCTAAACATTGATGATGTAACCCAGCTCAGGATCGGTGTGTTTGGCCCCACGGGATCAGGGAAGAGTTGCTTCATCAACACGTGTGAACGGGCGGTAAGGCAAACAGAAAAAGGATCCGCCCCGGACAGCACAACAGGACAAGAGGGAACCA
Source organism: Pocillopora verrucosa (assembly GCF_036669915.1). Lineage (NCBI taxonomy): Eukaryota > Metazoa > Cnidaria > Anthozoa > Scleractinia > Pocilloporidae > Pocillopora > Pocillopora verrucosa. The sequence continues at coordinate 22,847,515 of NC_089317.1, forward strand.
TCACACTCCAGGACTACCTTCCAGAGATGTTCTTCCGCTTGGTAGACACCAGGGGCTTCTTCAACTACAACTCCAACGAGAACATCGAGTTTCAGAATATCCTGTTCGGGAAAATTCAGCCCGGAGATAACATCGTTCGCCCTGACAATGACGAAGACAACACACAGGAATTGCATCAATGTCCAGCATTTGAAAAAAGACTGCATGGAATCATTATTGTCGTGATGGCTAACGACCCAAGACTCACTGAAGGTGCCTTGAGGGATTACCTGAAACCAGTTCGAGATGTCCTAAGAAAAAACGGTATTGTATGAATCTGCGCACAATAAAGTTTATGAATCCCACTTAAAGACCCAGCTCAGCGTAGAGTCTCTGAGGCTCAGTGGTAGGGCATCAGAGCGCGGAATTCAAGAGCTGACGTTCGATTCCTCATGGGGTTTCAGAATTTTTTCTTCGTCCCACGCTTGTGGCGAAAAAATATCTTGCTCTGTTATTGTTTAATACCCACAGAGGAACACTGAAACCGGTCAATGACTTAAAAAACGGTGCTGGCTTATAGACACGAACTAATCAAATGGTAGAGGACAGTATGTGACCATTTTCATTTTTTTTTTTTTTTTTTTAACAGGAATCGCCCCAATAACTGTTATAACTCATAGGGACAAACTGAAAACTGAAGACGATGAGAAGGACGCTTTTGACGAGGCATCAGCTGCTACCGGTAGCTCTCCTAGCCACACTTTCTTCATGTGGAACTACACCAAAGAAAACAAGGAACGTAACCCTGAGATAGAGCAGATGACATTTGACATCTTGCACTATGCTTTGATGACCGCCGAACGGGCTGTCAAGATCATGAAGCAAAAAGAGAAAAACAAAAGAGAGGACGAGATGATGAAAGCCCTCGAGGGAGTTACTATCAGTGGACAAGTGGCACCTGATTCCGTTGATGGTAAGCTAATTAGAATAGTGCATGGTGCATGTTGCAATAAGACATTGGAAACGAAGGCCTCTGCTGTATGAGTCATCGATTCCGTGCAATCTATATCATTATAAAATAATTCAAATAGTACGCGCGCTCTGATTAGCCATAAAACCATTGTACATGAGCGGTTTTCGTTCCTCTTTCATTAGTTATCTTATAAAAGAAATGTAAAATGGTTTTCGTGTTTACATAGCCTGATGTAAACACTTGGGAGGTTGGGAGAACGCTCGATAAGCTGGAAACCACTCTGCTTAGCGTCGTGGTTTCTTACGCTTATCTCGCTTTCTCCCAACCTCCCGCGTGTTTACATAAGGCTATGTAAACACGGAAACCATTTTACATTTCTTCAATTCAAAACCGTGCTGAAAGGCACCAAATTGTCGCTAATGCAGGGGAGGAAAATTAGTTTGAGAGCGGGCATTAAATAGTATGAGCTACAGGTGTAAGCTAGGAAAAACGTTCGAGGAGAATTCTGAGGTAGAAATGATTTTTCATTATGCGTAGAATTGTTTTTCCGTACATGAAGCTGAAAACTCGCTGTGTATTTTTGTACCGCACTAACTTGCATTGCAGGCATCCCTTCAGGGCGGGCTAACGTTACAAGTTCGCGATCGCTTATAAAGCAATTATCAGACCAGCCATCTTTGATTTGGAGTAAGAGTCTACCATGGGGGTAGGGGGTGGGGGAAGGGCGAGAAGACTCGGTAATCCTCACTCCCCCACCCCTACCTCCCTACATATTTTTGATCGTCGACCGCCCCCTTGGTACAAATCTCTTTCTCTCGCTAGCCTTCCGCTACCGTTAACATCAAAGATCGCGGCCATGATTTTCGCTGAGAAAATACAGAGCACTCGCCAAAATTACGCCTGCTCTACAGGCCAGTACCGCACTGGCAGCATAACTTCCTCACTTGGCACTGACTGACCGCAAAAACTAATTTTTCGTTGCTTTTCGCTGGGTGCCTTAGGTTTAATAGCCACTAATCAATATCTTGCATATTTTGTACTCTTTTTTTTGGCTCTTATCACTGCGTTATTAAAATTTTATTACGTAACTGAGTGTGTATGAATTAACAAAATGTCCTCATCGACATTACAATTATTTTCCCCACAGCTTCGGTGGAAGTGTTTTTGCGTTTCCTCCAGAAGGAATATCAGTGGTCAACAAACAGTATCATGACGGCTTCGAGCAAGTTGGCCAAAGATGACATAACAAGTGTAAAGTTATTAGCCATGAGCTGGAGTGAAGTTCGTCACCATTTTCCAGCTGGTATGAGTAGAATGATCGAGAAGGAGCTCAGGAAACGAGGCATGATCTCATGAACAATTGGGTGGCGTCTGGACACGGACTCAACGCACAGGAAACCGTAGTTTCTTGAGCAAATTTGACCAATTTTTTTTTCTAACGTTTAAGGGGCAATGAATAGACTAATGCTGGGCACACAGTTGTTTTTAAAAGACAACATTTCATTTCTGATGTTTAGGATAAAAATATATTGAATGTAACATTGTTAGAATCATGAAAAATATTTTGACTACAAGTTCTTAGGTTTACTTGCTCCCTGCTGGTGTTTCAGAACGTAAAAGTTTATGAAACCATTACTATATACTTCCCAGATAGTTTCATCAAGAATTGCATCTTTCATAGTAACTAGTAATTAGTGATTAAAACGATAATATGTTGCCCTTCTACTTAGGGGTGTTGATTAAAAGCATTTGTCCTTCTGTTAGTGATCGTTGAATCTTTATATATGCCCGATCTTAATGATTCCATTCAGTTTCCATAACCAATCACAGCCTCGTCATTCAGGTAATAATTCCCGCTATGTTCAAATGTGAAAGTAGTTAAGCAAAATGATTTGCAACCCTTTTTGTGTGGCTTACACAACGTGTGTAGCCACACTATGGCACGATCGGATTTATTTATTTAGTTGATCACGAGAGTCGAGCGCCTGTCACGTAGTCCAGTATCGCAGTGTTGTACGGCGCACTAATTTGAGTCAGCCACCTTGATTGTAAGCGTGGTCTCGAGTAATTTTTTTCAGGTGATCGTATCACGAATTAGTTCCCCTCACACAAGCCAACACACACAGACCCGGCTTGTGTTATAAGTGCAGCTTGTGCAAGAGCTTCTACGTTCTTAAAAGACAATATTTAACTGCTTGAATCTTCGGTACGGGTTGTGCCACTCTGAAAGGAGTTATTGCACTCTCACAAGCCAACAACTATCGGCTTAATCTATCGGTGCGGGTTGCACCACTGAGTGTCTGAAAGTGTTTGAAAGTGTTTCAAAGTGTCTGAAGCCACCTGAAAGTGCCAGAAAGTGAAATAAGTTGTATTGCAGTTGCTTTCTCCTTGCACTGTTGAGAATTCACGGAGGCATATCTCAAAACGAAAAAGTAAGGATCACAAATGATTTCCTACAATGCCTATATTCCATTGCTTATAAGGCAGGCAAATGATGTAGAGGAAAATCCAGGGCCTACAATATTTGATGTCATCGATCCAACAAGAACAATATGTGCTGACTACAGTCAAGGAAATGAAGCTCTCTTTGGTGAAAATGCTGGTAAGCAATGTGTAGCAATGTCGCTTACTGCTATTATTTATCATTACATAGAAGATATCAATTTGTGGACTTCTTCCATTTTGAATAATATTCTTACCATTGGAAATAATTTGTATACTTCTATAAGATGTTCTGTCCAGACAAATGATTACTTGCTTTCAACTGATGTTTCATGCTTTGTTTCAATTTACAATAAAGTATCCACATTAGAATATAGTGAGTCATTAACAGGAAGTTTGTTCATGACATCAAATAATGGGCCATACATGTCTCTTCAAAATTCTCTGACAGAAGTGTTTTCAAATTGTCAACTTAACTACAATTGTTGTTTGTTAACGATTGGAATAAATACCGTTGCAGTGATTAAGAATTCAGAACAAAGCTTTAAAATTTTTGATGCTCATTCCAGGGATTTGCATGGGATGCCACACTCACTTAGGAAATGTACTTTGCTTACCATTGAAGGAATTGATGAAATAAAAGAAACCAAACACAACATATGAAAAGGAAGCAAAAGTCTTTAACTGAAACACCAGAAGAAAAAGAAAACCAATTAATTGCTAGACATGAATATGAGAAATGAAGAAGGGTAAATGAAAGTGAGGAATCTAGGAAAAGAGGCTGGCCCAGCAGCTTCTGAACAGGGAAAAGAAACGTGCAAATGAATCTTCTGAATCAAGAAAAAAGAGGCTGGCAACCCAATCTCAGTATCAAAGACAAAAAATTGCAAATGAATCAGCAGAATGTAAAGAGAAGAGACTGTTAAACCAAGGTCAATATCAGAATGAAACTAGATGCATAATTGTGTTCACCTAGGCTTTCTGTTGGAAATAAACTTTGTTTTTTGTGTTTGCATTTGCCTAAGTTTTTATGCAATTATTGGTTTATCCTATAACTGTTTTTGTGCGGTTTACAAGAAGTGTAAATCACGCTACATCATGGTCTAAGATACTTATTCCTGGCTGGATTTGTCTCAGTGAACAGAGCGCTTGTCACGTGGTTTACTATTGTAGAAGATAGGTTCCAGTCTATGCTCGGCTAAGTTACCTAAGCTTCAAGGCTTCAGAAAGCAACCATATGGTGGCTGTAACACACTGTCAAAGATTGTTTTTTATCTAGTTTTTCATTCATCTTTGTTGCTTAGATTTCACACGCCAGCTTTCCTACAGTTTCTAAGTGCGGATTACAGCATGGAGTTGTGCTTTCACAGGCCAACATATCATGGTCTGGACCCTTAGTGCAGGTCACGCCACCTTGAAACTTAGGAGTCATTATTGACTCTCTGTGTGGTCACATTTTATGTAAGTCATTTACCGGAACATTTTTTATCCTGAATTTCTGTCTATACCATATGCTCAGTAAGAAAATTACTTAACCAGTCTTTTTAGTACATGCAAAGATAAAATTTTGGTCAAACTGTAGAATACCCTGCCACCCATGGCATTACGTGCCATTGAATACAAATAGAATAAACCATTTTTGGCCACTAGTGAAAATAGGACTTTTTTGTTGCCATTAGAAAATCAAACACTGCTGTTGTCTGGAAATTCAATTTGACAGCCTCTTTAAATGAAATTATTCTTTCATGTTTACATAGCTAAACTAATAAAAGTCACTAACATCTAACGCCTAACCTGAAACTGCAGTTTGTTGTTAACATGGTGCTAAATGTCTGTTGTGATTGTTTCCAAACTTTGGGGAGTAATCCATTTTATTAAAACATGAATAGGAGCCTAGTGCTTTAATGTTAACTGAAATGTGATTAGTGTTATGTTTTCCAAGTTATGGCCAGAATTATTCAGACCTCAACATTTCATGACCTCCTTCAAGCTTGGCAGTCTTCTAGATTCTCTTCATAAAGGTTCAGATAAGCATTGGTATCTATACTTGGTGGCAATACATGTGTATTAGGCCTTTATTTGGTAGACTACAACTCCTTTTCAGTTACTTGTTTGGTTTGGTAAATTCATCACAATACTGATATACATGAAAAATTACACTTTTTTGATTAGCTGAAAATAGCTAGGTACCTTTTTCATTTGTCATAAGTGAAATAGTAATAACTCATGTACAAAATAATATAAACTAGGCTCAGCAACAGTAGATCACATTAGAAACCAATCAAATTTACACAAAGTAGGTTGTTCTGATTGATACATGCAGTAGCTGACAAAAATAAACAAAAGTTGGATACTTTTATGTATATTGATAAACACTAACAAATTGCATTCCTGAGTAAGAATTCAGCTGAAGGACAAATTTTGATGGCACACATTTCATTTAATCAATACTGTAAAATTTATCTGCCATCAGTTTGTTGATTTCCTGTGAATGTGTATCTTTCATGTATACATTATGAAAAATTAATAAAATAAATTCTCTTATAATAAGCACCTGTAAATTTTTCAAATACTTTAAACTGCACACACGCTATGAGCTCAACATTTGTTATTTGTGAAAAATTTACTTCTGCTTATTTGGAATACCTAAGTACACCTTAATTAACTTAGCTAAGACTTTGTTGAGTTTTTATGAAGACAGTTCCATGGAAATGACATTTGTTACGTTTATAGTTAAAAGTTAGAGCTACTTGATGTGGATTAGATAACCATCAGGTATCCTCAGAGACCCAGGGTTCTAATCACGTCTGTAGACCCCTTAAAAGCAGTCTTAACAGATCAGTTCCAAACTGTCACAGTCATTCTGAATTTTGATTGGTACCAGAAGTTCAATCTTGTTCTGGCAAATGAGAGTGAAGCAGGTCTCACAAGTCCTCTTGTATGCTCCAACACAAAGTGATACATGAAGTTCAGTTGCTTACAGTAGATTAGCACTTTGCATGATGATGTTAAGTTGACCATTTGCATGATGATGTCAAGTTCACCCATTCATTTCTCCACATAGCTTGAATTTGGTAGACTCACTGGCATGAAATTACAATTTCAATAATAAGAAAACTTGAAAGCTTCTGGTAGTTTAAATCATATGATACCATTATGCACTTGCCTGTACATTGAACTTGCTGTGTTTAAGTTATGCCTCTGAGTACTGTTCCTGAAATCTATTATGGCGACACTCTATCTCTATTGAACTTTCTGTTAAATAAAACCTTCAGGTCAAATTGTAAATCTTATTGGGTTAAAAATTATTAGCAACGTTAATGTAATGTTACTTCAGAGTACTTAACTCAACATATGATTCATTAAAATATTGCTTGTGTTCTGATCTTGTAAAAACACATATCTTTTTTCCCTAAACTCTTCCCTACCTGAACTAAATTTTTCTGTGTTCTTTATTGAAAATACAGTCCCACAAAACCTAAATACAATAATTGTAGTAAACGTTTTGCTCTCAACCAACTGAAAGTTGAACTTTATGCCCTAATGGACAAAAGAAACCTACACCCAGCATTGTGTTACTTTAAATGTATGTATTGTCCAAAATTAGTCATACATTCAAACCAAATCAAGCTCCCAATGGCTTCTAGTGTAGATTACATCATTTCCCACATGTCCCTGCCCTTCTCCAAAGTTTTGTACTGGTACACAAAATGTCAAAAATATTCATATGAAATTCTTCCCTAGAGTTCATTTCACATCATTTGCTTTGGAAAAGACAATCAACCTACAAACTTCAGAAGTCAATTTTACTTCGTTACGTAAACATAATCATGACTGAATCTATCAGACCACTATGGGAAATTATGCTAATGTTTTTTCAGTTCCTTAAATCCTCAGGTTACATTTGCAACTTTAGTTGTCAAAATGAGACCTCCATAACAAAGTTTGACCAATAACTCTCATCTTCAGAATGAACATTTCAGGATCTTTGTATGCTAGTTGTCTTGTGTTATTGATGAACAGGATCAATATTGAAAACTATCTAATGATAATCAGATATTAGCTCTTCTAATAGAAACCTAATGAGACACCAGACACTAAAAAGCAGCTCAATTTCGTAAGCCACACATGTACGCATTGCGGACCTATTTTTCTAAAAGTGTGCAAAAGATCGGAGAAGTCACTGGGGAGAGGGATGCGGAGGACCCGAGCAAAGCCCTTGTAAATGTGATACACAACACTGCAACCAATAATGACAGTACTATCTCTGTTGAATCTTGTTGGTATATTTTTTATCCTGAAACTTAAAACTGGGAAGCCAAAAAAGGAAAAAAAGTACTAAAAGAGGTTTAAAATGTTTTGGCTCAACTCTCTTTCAGTTTAGAGATCTTTCCTCCCCCTCCCCACCTTATCATCCCACGCCACTTTACAGTAACCAGTCTTACAACCAGCATAGTTGAAAAAAATGTCTACCCAACACTTTAACTAACCGCGATAATCTTCACAAGTTTCCACACTGAGCCGAAACAAAAGCATACTTTTGATTTCTAGTCCAGAAACTTTAAGCTGTTCAAGTGCACTTAAGATGATCGTTGATTAGAAGGAAAATTGGGTCAGAAATTCTTCCATTCCATTCTGTGGAAATCTTTTTCTCTTTAACTAATTTTTCCACGCAACATCAACTTACGGTTTTCCTAGAAAACGTTAGATTCTTATCGGTGTGCGTCACGAAACGCCAAAGCATAACAGAACGTGGCCGACAGAGATACAAACACAATTGATGATTTGATAATTTCTTTAGGATACATTTGCATTCTGTGAAAGTCAATAAATATAGTGGTTAAGAGTAAAATTCCTATCTCGCCACGGGACTTTTGAACAAAATCGCATAACGATTATAAAATCACGTGACTGCTGGATACGGTTCCATTCTTGGAATCGCTGATCACCGTCAACGAAGCGCCTTCGCCGGGACGATATTCGTTTCGAGCAGACCAAGCCATTGTTTTTCTCCAATATGGGGGTAAGTGTTTACTAACGAAGATATGATCGATTCATTTCCGAAAATTTTAATTCCAACTTTTCAATTTGGGGTTTATGTTTACACTCTTGATGGAAGCCGGCGCCCGATTAAAATGTTGAACCCTTCGTATGAATTCGTCTCTTATGATATAATTTCGCTAGATATGGTTACTCGCTTTTAGTCAACCTTTGCTGTTCTTAGCTATTCTTCTAGATCTCCATTACACACAGAATCTCACGGTTCGAGGTCTTAAACTTAGGCTATGAACATGTTATCGTTATTCATTTTCGTACGTAACAGACCGCGCGAGAATTCCTTCACAATACTTGATTTCTCGTAAACTGAAAGTAAATACTCCGCTCGTATTTCGATATAAATGATTTAAGATTCCATCTCAGCAAACTCTTATCAACTTCCTGAACTACCGTCAAACGTCTGCTTAGGAAATCTGAAAACAAATGAGGACTCAAATTCGATTTTTTTGGTCTCTACAAATAACTATCCGCGCGTTCTACCTTCCGGCAATTTCCGGGAAAGCTGAAGGACCCAACCTGGCATATCATGCACGTCTAATCCATCTGCACGGCAGCACAACGCACAATTAACCAAGCAGTTGTAAAACGTCTCTTAAACTCAGTATCTCACACGGACTAAAATTGGCTGTCATTTTTCTTTAAGTGGCGCTGTCTTTGCAATATATGATCTTCAAGTTCTTCCAAGGTCGATAGGACGGTACCTAATAACTTATGCTACATGGATGACTGAATTCAGTCTGAAGAAAAGGGCTTCAGTTGACGGATTCACGTTTGTTGCTTAGGCACTATGTCAGTTGAAGGAGTATACTTTGAGTCAGTTGAGTTCTCCTAACTAAACACTGTACTCAAAAATCATCTGTGATAAGCTATTGCAAATATGCTCAGTTCTATGCTTCTTTTACGTATTGATGTAAACCTAATACTAATATAAACCTCTTCCGTTCATGCCTACACTAATTGTTTTATAAATTAAGTTATTTGATGTTACTTGGGTAGCATTCTGATCAACAGCCAGTATAATTACATTTGAAAATACGCTTTTACTTCAGAATAGTTCTAGCGGGGAGACTCGCTACACTTATGAGGATAACACAGACGAAGAAAGGCAAAGAGCAAAGGAGAGAGAGGCAAGACGGCTGAAGAATGAACGAAAGCAATTTGAAAAAGAAGAGAGAGAACGTATAGAAAAAGAAAAGCAACAGGAGGAAGAGAGGTGCAGAGAGAAACTCGGGCTAAAGCGACAAAAGGACATAGAAGAAGAAGAAAAGAGAAGAGAAGAGGACGAACGCAAAAGATTGGAATTGGAGGCCGAACTTCCCAAACTTCGGCGTCAGTTGAAAAATTACAAATTTGGTGACAAGATAAAACTAGATAGTTTCCTAGGACTGGAAATTGATGATGTAACCCAGCTCAGGATCGGTGTGTTTGGCTCCGCGGGTACAGGGAAGAGTTGCTTCATTAACACAGTTGAACGAGTGGTGAGGCAAACAAACAAGGGTTCCGTCCCAGACCAGTCCAAAGGAGAAGAGGGCACCATTGTACTCCAGGACTACCTGCCAGAGCTATTCTTTCACTTGGTGGACACCCGAGGTTTCTTCATTTACGACTCTGATGATGTCATCGAGTTTCAAAATGTTCTGAGTGGGAAATTTCAGCCTGGTGATATCATCGTTCGCCCTAAAAAAGGCCAAGTCAACAAACAAGAAATGCATCAATGCCCAAAATTTGGACAGAGACTACATGGCGCTATCATTGTTGTGAAAGGCACCGACCCAAGACTGGCCGAAGGAGCTTTGAGGGACTACTGGAATCCACTTCGAAGTATCCTGTGTAAAAGTGGTATTGCATTTGTAACAATTTCTTGAATTGCTAATGACGAAACGAAAACCATCTTTCTTTGTCCTTGCCGTATCACCGAGCTCACAATTTACCATCTTTCGTACATTATTTATTAATACAGAGTTTTCGACATTTCTGATCCAAGCAGTATGTAAGATAGGTGTCCCACATGAACCTTATGATAGCCTAGCACACCGTTGATTGCCTATACCATAATGGTAGTGCATCGGAGCGCCACAAAAAACGTTACAATTCCCTTTGAAGTTTTCAACGGTGCTTAAGCGACCTCCAAACTCATTGTTTTTGTCTTTAACAGGTATTGCACCCATCACTGTAGTTACTCACTGCGACGAACTGAAAAGTGAGAAAGAGAAGGAGGAGGCTCTGGAAGATGCATATAAAGCCACCAGTAGCTCGCCAAGTAATACATTCTTGACTTGGAACTACACAAAAGACAACACTGAACGAAACCCGGAAATTGAACGAATGACATTCGACATCTTGCACTATGCTCTGATCACCGCAGAAAAAGCTGTGAAGCAAATGAAGTCTCGGGAGAGGAACGAAAGAGAAGATGACATGATGAGTGCACTGGAGGGCATGTCAGTCAGTGGACCTGATTCTCCCGACGGTAATACGAGCGTGCCTATATATATAAAAAAGAAAACCAAATTTTCTTCAAATTATTGTTTGACCCCTAAGGAGAGGGGGGTGGATTTGAAGTTGACAGGATCGAGGTTTAATCACGGTTGAGACACTGATTTGGAGGACATGTAAATTTGCAGAGCCACAGAACGGTTCCTAACGAGTCATGGCACAAACACAGGTTTCTTGGAAACGTCAAAAATTGGAAAATCCCCGCGCATAATTTATTCACTTCTATACATCCTCTTACAACGTTCCAACTCAAACGGCTCTCACATAGCACGGAACGTTTAAAGGCCAGTCAAGATATTTATCAATTTCCTTCTTTCTGTTTACTCTGCAGCTTTAGTAGAAGTGTTCTTGCGCTTTCTCCAAAAGGAATACAGATGGGATACAACTAACATTGTAAGGATATCGCATCAGTTAGTCAAAGATGACGTAACAACTGTAAATTTACTTGCAAAGTGTTGGAGTCATGTCCAACACTTCTTTCCCGTTGGCATGAGCAGAATAATAGAGAAAGAGCTGAGAAAACGAGGAATGCTAACTCGAACAATTTGGCCTTCACAGGCCACCTAAGCTGATGGCAAACTGCTCAGTTTAAAAGTATGTGTACATTTATATCTGCATATGTAGGAAAACACCTGCTTCTTCATAGGTTGCTTTACAAGCTGAGGAGACACAAATGACCAGAACAGAACTAAGGATGCTTCTCAATGTATAATAATATAAAGAGTTAACCAACCCTAAAAGCAGAGCTCCAATTAGTTTATTCAAGAGATTATAAACAGTTTAACGTTGCTTGACCCTTTAACTCCCATACAATTCATTTGATGTTAGTTTAGAGAATTTGGAATTGGATCAACCAATAATCCCCTAATTGAATTTTTCTTTATTCTCATTACTTGTCTGGCTGATATCCTACTGGGGGTGTAAGGTGAAATTCTGTCTAGATCACTAGTGGGACTTACAGGGTTAACTTTGCTCCCTTCTGATGGTAGCAAGTGTTCAGGTCAACACTTCTCAGCATTATGACCCTCTGCAAACTTAGATGACAGAAAAAAAGGAAGATTTCTGAAAATAAAACTTGTACTCATTTGTGCAGGGTATTAATACTTTACTTTGTTATTAAACATGATATCACATTGACTTTCATCGCCAATGTAGCAGATTCAACAGCAGATGTTTTCTTAGGCAATGTATGATAAACTGACACCAAAAAAGACCGGAAGAGACTTATGGGCTATTTAATAACAAAATATTATTGCCATTCCAAAATTTTGTAACCATGTCTGCCAAAACACGAGTGTTTAAAAAAACTGGACTGGACAAAAAGCAAGATCATCCTGAACAAGATCATCATTGTCCAAATTTACTGCATTGATTTGTTGAGTCCCTTGATCAGCAGAATCCATTATCTTTGAGTTTCCCAACAAGATCATCTACAGTCTCAACTTTAATTCCAGCCTCCCTGACAGGTGGGTCTTCAACTTTTAGTGTCTCCACTCTGGGTGAGACATCTACACCTAAGTCACTTGGAGACTTCTTATCAATCTTCTTCTTTTTGGCTTTCTGTGAGATACAAAACATACAAGAAACAGTTAAGACACTTATCTTGGCTCTATTCCCTTAGTACTCCTCAGAGTGATTAACGATTGAGTTTCCATTTTAACTAAACTCAAAGCAATCACAACAACCAATCTGAGCAATGAAATATAACAAAAAGGAGCCACAGGGAGCTCAAATTAAAAGAAAAAAGAAATGGCCCTAAGTGCAAGGGAATGCGAGTAATCAAACTGTAATTGGTTTCAGTTTTGAATCTGACTAGTTAATAGGGTGAGGAGAATCACTAGACCAAAGCAATCTCTAACTTTTAACATCTAAAATTGAAAGTAGCTCCAAAGTCAAACAGCCCCATAACAACAAATTTCCCATGAGAAAATGCAAAAATTATGTTTCTTTTTAGTAGATAAACTGTTCTGTTAGGTATACCACCCAGTTTAACATGGCTTAAAGAGACTAGGTTAGCTCTGCTCCCCCCTCCTACATTATTAAAATGACTAAAATTCAAAGCCCTGGTTCTATTCATATTTTTCACTATTAAATTTACCCACCACAAGTAAAAAAGATAAGACAATAACACAATATTCAATATTGCAATATTACAAACCATAATATTTGGAAGTGTTGCATAGCGAGGTTCATTCAGCCTGAAGAGGTAAAGCAGGTAACAATTACATGCATATCAAAAGGCATTGTGGACACTGGCCACTGCCACCAGACCTAAATAGTATAAGCGACAATGACCATAATCAGTTTTCTCACCTTCCTGAAATTTCTGGGGAACAAACATGCACTGACAACAGCCTAACTTGTAGCTTTGTCACCTAGTTGCTTAATAGGTCTAACTAGTGTCTGAGAGGTTTTATAACCCCAAATTCTTATTAAGACTTTACATAGTTCTGCAATAACACTTTCCCTGCAGTTCAGTCATGGGGGTCAAGTTTTCACTCATCACCAAAGACATTTTTGTTTTATCATGGAAATTATGAGCCAATAACTACCTTAAATCTGCTGTGACCACACATGGCATCTTCACATCAATCATCTCTAAGCCACCATCAATTTCACGTGTCACTGCTAACTTGTCATCTTTCATTTCTAGTTTGGAAGCAAATGTTGCCTGCAATGACCATCAAAGTATCATAAGCAGACCTTCAGTGAGGACATAACATTTAAACCCTACCTGTTACTAATATATAATATCTCCTAACAATTTCACTGCTGAATCAAACATTAGGGTAATGAGAGTAAATTAAATGATCCCCAACAAAAAATGCTCTTGATAATTAAACAATTTCTCTTTGTTGGACAATGAAAAAATGAGTAGAGAAAAATATTGAGAATATGCTTCCTGTTGTCAGCGAAACCTGGTCCCTTGAATAGATGCAAGTGGAAGACTGACAAAAGCATCTAAACATTTTAAAATGTGCAACTAAAACCCATGATGAAATAATTCTGACTTGGAGGATGGTAGCATTTATCCAGTATTAAATTTTAAATCATTTATTACCTGAGGCCATGAAAGCAATGCAGACAACATTTGTCCAGTCTGATTACAATCATCATCAATTGCCTATAGCACAAAGTTGGGAAAAGTATAAAAACAATTAAACATTTTTTCATGGTGTAGTATTTCCTTACTAACATCATCAAATATCAAGCAAACAGCAATAAACACTTCACCTCCACTATGAACTGACCCAACTGTACTTTCCATCAAGTGAGTTTTTGGAAAGACTGTTTTGTCCTTTCTTTTAAATAGGCTAAAATTAAACAATAAGCACCTAATACCTGCTTTCCCAAGATGATCAGATTTGGGTTCTCTTGTTCTGTGATCTTAGCAAAAATTTTGGCTACTGCAAGAGGCTGTAGGCCTTCGTATTCTTTGTCATTTAACAAAACATGGATACCACGATCAGCTCCCATAGCAAGGGCTGTGCGAAGAGTTTCCTTTGGAGTTCAAGTGAAATTGCTCGTGTTAGTTTGTTGTTGTGCACAGTTAGAGTTAATATACAAAATAAAATTCAATCAGCTAAAAGATTATATATTTCAAAAAGTACCATTCTGCACAATAACTGAATTATTACCTCACTTTTAGCTGGTCCACAGCTCACAGCAACAATTTCAGAAGCTATACCTTTCTCTTTCAGTTTTACAGCCTAAAAATTGACAAAATGGAAAAAGTTAACTTTCCTTCTGAACAACACAAATAAGAGAGAGTGCTCATTTTCCCATGATATCATGGTAATCATTATCTATGGAATACTTTCAAACAATATATTGTCAATAGTTTTTTTCATGATACACTTCAGAAAATTGTCTCTTTAAATTCTGAATTTCCGTCCAATGAGGGGGGGTTTTAACCCTTAAACCCCAGAGGAGATTAACATGTAACTTCTACCTATAATATCTATACATTATCCAACAGAAGGCAACGAGTATACTTGAACTTATCAGGCAGAGGTTGTTATCTTCATCTAACATCAAATTCTCATAACTTATTTACAAGGAAATGTGTCGCAACTAAAGGGGAGTATTAACAATCAGATCTTGAGTAAAATGACCAAGGGTCACGTCAAATAACAAAGGCAAGATCCTTTAAGCAAACAAGCCAACAGCAACTTGTACCACAAACAAAGTGAACGAATGTTTCGTTTTTTTCCTGTTTATCTCTTCTTTTTGGTGTGGAGAAAAGAACTTAATCAAGCTTACTGTCACCTCTTACTAACATTAATAAAAAATTATTACAAATGTCGATTATTGATTCACAGAGTGAGTCATCTTTAAGATACCACGTAAAGAGTAAAGGTCATTACAAATAATTATATTCTTCGCCTAAGAAAAAAATATCCAAACATCTTCAGAAAATTGAGGGAAAATTCGCGACAATTGCATCTCGAAATGCCGATAGTGGGAGGGAATAAAATATTAAATGATAATATATATTTATAAAAAGGTTTCTCACCTCTTCAACTGCGATCTCATCGAAAGGGTTCATACTGTGTTTGACCCCATCAGTTACTACGCCGGTTTTATCGGGTTTTACCCGTATCTACAGGAGATAAAGAAAATTTTAGACTGCAAAATTTTACTTTTAATACTTTATTGCAGTTTCAAGTAAATTTTACAAACCTTTACGGCGTAATCTATGACACGTTTACAGCCGACTAAAACTCTAAGGGACGCCATTTTGGATATTGCGGACGAAAAGAAAGTTAAAAGCGCATGATCAATAAAAAAACCGCTGCAATGAGATCGTGCGAAAACAAACATGGCATCCTAACAACCATATATTGACAGTAAAGTATTCTGTAAAATAGTTTCCACATATTTCCGATCTGCGTTTCAAAATGCCACCGAAAAAGAAAAAGGGCAAGGGAAAGAAAAAAAAGAAGAAGGATGGTATGATGATAAAAGCTATTTTCAGGGAAGTCCTTGGTCTCCATTTAGCAGGTTCGAAAACCATTCGTCTTCCATTCTTCTTCCTCCACAGAGAAGACCGAACTGACGATTGAGGATAAGTACAAGAGAACCATGGAAGAGATTGAGTGTCTGAAGGATGAACTTGGTAAGGAGGAGAAAATGAAGTGGTACATAGATCCATATATGAATACTTGTCATTATGTATAGCTGGGTGTTAAAATATTCGTAGAATATATACCTAGTAATATAATTCTCAAAAATTGTAACGACCACAAAAGCCACAATTGAAATAATTTAGTTATTGTAAATAGTAAGTGACAGTCTAATACTGCATACACTGTAGCGTGTGAGGATTGAAGAATTACTTAAATAATAGTTCATTTTGTTCATTAGATCTCAGAAAGAATACGCAGTACTATCTATACTTGTTAAAATTTTTCTTTAGCTAGGTGTGTGGTAGATTCGATTTTCAGGTAACTTGTTAGTTAAATTTAAGCTGTTAAGCAGCTCTTATGAATATTAGTGAACACTTTATATTTTTTTTGAGGATGCCTTTAGATATTAATTAATTTGAGGAGCACTATTTAACCATCACATCAGAAATAGTGCTGTGAGAAAAAAAATTTGTCATCATTATTATAATACAGCTGCAAGATCTGAAATTGCACGAAGGTCCAAGGACACTGCAGATCGTATGAAAGAAAGAATGAGAGAAGCAAAGGAGGAAGTTGAAACTGAGCAGCAAAATAAACTGGACATTTCTTCAGGTAAATTGAGCTCAGAATTGACAATCATTATATCACAATGCTTGTGTTCAAGCTTCAGAGCGAAGTTAGTCACTAAACTAAAGCAAATAGGTGACCTAACAACCCAGCAAGTGGCAGACATAAGCTTTGAGAGTTAACTGCCACTAACTCTCTACTTATTTCTCAGAGCCTTTGGCCAACTTCTGTTGCTTAACCCTAAATATTTGAAAGTCAAAACTTGGCTACATTTAAAGCCTTTTTTATATTTTTAAGTGTAAGTTGAGCCTTCACTCCCTAAAATCAAATTGTGCTAATTCTCTACACTGTTCTCTATAAATTTTTATTACAATGACAAGGAGAAAATGTGTAACAATCAAGAACTTCTGAAGTTGGTTTTAATTTCCTTTCTTCTTATGACCTTACTGTTTGATTCAGTGACAATACTGTGGGGAGAAATTAAATGATAGTCTCTCTTATGTGTTAATGGATTAAGGGGCCAGTTCACAAAGGCATGGTGTGGTCTAAGAAACCTAAAATAATGTTATGATGACAATTATTACATAACAAAACAATATTTAATATACTGGTAAATTGGAAACATTACTTTTCAGACCTTACTCGTCAATACAAAACAATGCAGTCTGAGATGGCTCTTAGGATTCACATGTTGGAGCAGACTGTGAATAAGCTGAGGGAGCAGTTGGGTGAGCATTGATTTCAACATGGATGTATATTGAACAACAACCAGTTAATAATGGTAAAATGATAATAGGACTGAGTGGAGTATAATTCAGTCTGTAACCATGAGTGATGAACCAAATCAGACAACCACAAAACAGGGGTTCGATTTGTTAATTGCAAGTATGATCACAGACAGAATTGGACAACACAAAGTCCTGTTACCTATTAATAAAAACTATGACAAAATTTGAGAAAGAAACTAAACATCGGTTATATGTGACAAC
Source organism: Pocillopora verrucosa (assembly GCF_036669915.1). Lineage (NCBI taxonomy): Eukaryota > Metazoa > Cnidaria > Anthozoa > Scleractinia > Pocilloporidae > Pocillopora > Pocillopora verrucosa. The sequence goes on from NC_089317.1 coordinate 22,865,148, forward strand.
AGCTCACACATGACAAAGGCATGACATGTTAAGTACCCCTTTAACTGTCCTATTATGCTGTTCAATTACAAGAATGATGCATACACTGTCTTATTAGTGCTCAAATTGGTCTGGTGATAACCAATCACATTCAAGAATTTTGATTAACTAAGTAAAGAGCACATACAGACAGTCTAAGCTGCAGGTACTGTAGTAGAGAATAGTAACCACTGAAAAAGACTTGTATACTCTAAAATAAGGCACATTTCAAATTCCATAGAGCCTATCTGCTTGATTTAAGAGTAATCTGCAATTGTCAAGTCTGAAAAACATTTGGCACATGGTAGATTTGAATTTGATAGATTCTCTGAATCAACTTGAAATAAGATGCCATTATTCTCTTAGATCCATATGATTTTTGATTGATTTGAGTAGATTATATTTGATTTGATAGATTTAGCAAATCTAATTTTCACAGCCAAGGTTTTACTTTTTGTGGTTAATCATTTCAACTCCAAACTGCATGTTGTCTGAATTATCAAGGAGGCAGAAATTAGTGATCTGTTAGATAATGCTCTAGTTAATCCATACTTTATATTTATAGCCTCTACAGAAGAAGAACTGAAGAAGACCAGGAAAGAGAGAGATGATATCAGGCGGGAAAAAGATGAAATCATTGCTGAACTCCAGTTTAAAATTGATCACATGGAATCTGCCTATGAAAGTGTGCTTCATGTATGTATTAGAGTAAAGGAATATCTTTCAAGAGAAATAAGACAGCAGTGTTGAGGAGACACTTAAATTTACGCAGGAATGAAACCTCTCAGATTTGAGTAAGGCATTAATATATAGATTTAGCCAAGCCTAAAAGCAGAGCTCGCATTTTTTTTCCTGCACGTCTCAAGGGCACAACACCTTGCCCTGGCCAGGTCTAGAACCCAGGTCGTCCAACTCGGAGCCCAGTGCACTGACCACTGGACTACTGAATAAAGCCATGGCGTTGGCGTGCCCGCAGAACAGTTGACCACACATGTTAAAAGTAGCACCTTGTATGGTCATACAGTCATACAGTCATACATCCAAATTTTTTCAGCTTGATGGGTTACTACTATTTTGTATAATTATGGGGCTCCGCTCTGTGAGCTACCCTATTACAAAGCCACATGTGTATGTAGCTGCACTGTGAAAAAATTTTATTGATTCCCCTTGTTTCCTGTAAAGGACTTGCTGTAGATCTCACAATACAGTCAAACTACATGGCTATGTACAATAGTACAAACAACACAAGAATGGTGTTTACAGTGAATGCTATGTGGTGTACTTATTCATTTCTTTTAACACATTCTTCACAGGATGCTTTTGATAGAATGGCTGTTAAAGTTGAGGATGCCAGGGCACGATGGGAGATGGAATCATCAGAGATACAGGAGAAAAATAAACAGCTTCTTTTGGAATTTGGCTTGAATCCACTGGAAATTTAAATTACTACCTTTAATAAATATTTCCCCTTCTAGTTTACCTGGTTTAGTGTGTAGAAAGTAATATAAGCCACATTTGTAGATAGATGAAGAGCTGGTGGAATAACTACCACAAGCATCCTACATACATTTAGGTACCAGTAATAGTGAGAAGGCATTGGGTACATGATTGTTTTATTTACAGTACCCTACACAGTCACTTTCACCCAAAGTTTCAACATTGCACAACTAAAGTGCAATAAATATAAACTTGGAAACAGTCATGCTTAAATTGCAATATTAGTGTGTCTTAAACCTACATATTTGAAAATCTTAAATAATGTACATGTACCTTACTACCATGAGTGGAAAAAGAAATAAAACAAAGCTTTTGCATCTCCACATGATGAAGATGGCAGCAAATACTCCAAGATTCATGGCGCACATTACTTCTCAAGAACCCAGGCAAAAAAGCAAAATATAAGACCTAAAATAAGTGTTTTTACTCAGGCACTGCAGAGAAATATTGAGCTTAAAATTTGGGTTTGTTTATGTCTTGAGTCGCAAAGCACTGCAGACTGAGGGTCTAGAGTGCATGTATGAAGCCTATGACTATACTTAGGAACTAGGAGATGTGGTACATACAATAGCCCATTTCTGAATTACCTTTGGCCTCTCTTGTTTTTGTTCACAAGTAAATTGAACTCATTTTCATAGGAATGGTTGAGCACCAGGCCTAGCTTTGAAAAAGAGGCCAATTACATGTCATAAATAATTTTGTCATAGCAAGCTTCTGAGTGCACAAAGATATATATGCATTCAGTTCTATCATGGAAAAAGCCCAAAGAGTGACAAAACACTTGGCTTTGTACTTGTATTTACACGAGAGTGTGCATGCAATGTTGCTTCCACGAAATGTTGTATAATGTTCTAGTAATCAAAGCTCAAGGTTTGAGTATCTCCTCCTTCCAGAGTCAAGTGCTCTGCTGCAGCAGTCATTCCTCCAATGCCATCACCATTGTCCACTTTCATCTCATTAGCCATCTGGTTGTCTTTGGCCAATTGATGGAAATGCTGTTATGTGCAAGAAAACAGAGGATGAAAAAATGATTGGGGGTGGGGGGGGGGGGGTGTGCAAAAAGGGAAAAGGATTTCTGATAAGTTTTATTACCATCAAATGAAATAATTTTTTGTTAACAGAAGATTTAATTTGAGGTGCAAAGAGATGGAGACTAACTTGTCTTCCCCTGGCAAGTAGAGTAGACTTTTCAAGGGTTCAAAGAAAGGATTTATTAACACCCCATCCATCTACATTCTTTTTCATTACTATTATCATTTCATTGCAGGCATCATCCTCTTTTTACCCCTGCTCTCATTTTGATTATCTCTAAGCCCCTTGCAACCAAACATCAGTATGTATATTCTCCATATTGTTCTCCATATTTTTCTTAAGGTGCTGATTAGGGGAATTTGTTTAACAATCAAGAGCTTCTTCATTTCATGATCATCATTTCGTTTATTCCTGTGACCTTAATGTGTGATTCAGAGAAATTAGATGCTAGTCACCTGCCGGGGTCAAAGGGTCATTAGGAAATCTATATGCTGGTTTCCCAATTTTTTGAGCCAGCACAGTGAGAGTCACCAAAAGCAGACTTGTTTTACCAGAACTGTTTTCATGCAAAATTAAGCATTCAAGAGTAAAGTTTAACAATCTGTCTAGTGACGCACCTGTGAGTTCTTGAACTCTGAGAATAATGTAAACAGTACATGCATGGCATGAATCCTGTTATTGTGCACTGGTATATCAAGGATTCCTATCAGAAACACAGGTAAAGAAAATTAAGATGTAATTATAATCAGAACACTAAGACAGAAAATCTGCAGTGCTATGGAATTTATCACATTATGTAACCATAACAGTAACTACTATGTCCTGGCTTTACATCAAACATTGTGAAACAAAATTCAACAACTTACCACAAATAAGATCAACATATTGATACAATTCCACATCCAAATCAGCTGTTGGAAGACCAACCTGTTGACAGAAGGACAGTCTGAGTAAAATTGTGTGTATGACCAGAAAGTGTTGAATCTCACTTAATATTACACATATTACAAAAATTTTAAGGACTCCTAACCAATGAATTCAATAAATTCTATTAAATTTTAAGTTTACCTGGTTCAGAAGGTCTTCAAATTCTGGTGGCCACTCTTGCATAAGAGATTCAATGTCAGGCATATTCCTAAGTTCATGAAAACAGAATATTTTAAATGACCACTGAAAGTTATCCCTATACTGACCAGCTTGCCTTTCTAAAACCAAATACCTCTGTCAAATAACTTCAGATAAAAGTCAATTACAATAATTGAAAATGGATTACACTGTGGTGCTCCCTCACAACCAGTTTACCACCTTACCTTTGGTAATGGACTGTTGGAGCTGGTTTTTGACGATGCAATTCCCTGTAAAAAGAAGCATCCAAAATTGTTAAAATTATTACCTTGAATCAACATCATCCTCTTTAAATGTTTACACTCAGTAACTAGCATACATCCAAAAACAGGATAAGGACATTTACAACACCCAAAATCGTGAAGATTGAGGCACTACATATTTCTTGAGTGAGAGGCTGCAAGGAGTCACAAAACACTACCAAACAAACAAACTACAAACAACAGAAGCACAGTCCAAAAATCACATAACAGCAGATGTGCATCAGGAGAGGATTCAAAGAGATAAACAGGCATTCTTACCTGATACTATCAATCCAGTTATCAACAGCTTTAGGATTCTTTTCTGGATCTTCAATGCTGCGTACAGTCTGTGAAAAACAAGGAGTGAAATAATTATAACATTATGTAGTAACAGACACTTGGGATTCAAGCCTTTGGAGAGCTGAAATGTTATGACTACTTCCTCAATTTAAAACAACATCATTTACATCATAGTTTCTGTATCTCAAATAATTAGGATAAATTTTTCGAATTTGTTCATCATTTGCAATCCATTTTATCTTCTCCATCCTTGCTTATTCCTGCCTTTCACATGTTCTTACATCAAACAAAAATTCTGTACCATCCACTAGGTTGGAGCTAATCATGCATTTTGCAAAAAAAAGGAGTCAAAGTATCATGATATTGACAGCTTCTCTCTCTTAATTACTTTTCTCTTACAAAGAGTAAAGTGATAATGAAAAGTGGTAAAATGAGAGGGTATCAAATTCAAAATTATTGTCAATTATTGTTAACCCTTTCACTCCCAGATCTTATTTAATTTTAGTAATTCTCACTACTGTCTGCCATATTTTAGATTAGGATAATTTGGTATTGGATCAATTAATAATCCCCTAAAAGACATTTTTCTTCTTCTGTATCACTACAGTCTACCTAATATTGTATTGATATTGTAAGGAGAATCTATGTCTTAGTCACTGGTGGGGGTTAAAAGGTTTATCAAAAGACAAGCAATGTCCTTAACTGTTATAACCAAAATAATGTAATACAGCACATTTAAATCTAAAATATTGCAAAATACTGTCAAATCAAGAATGGACCCAGCAGTGCCAAATACATTTTACTTACCATGGCTTTTAGATTGGTTTGTTTGGAAATAGTTCTTAATTGAAGATCCAGCACTGAAATTGAAAGAGCTGACAATTAGAAGCTGAGGTTGCAGTGTTGAGAATCATCTAAGGTTACCATATTATTTATCATTTACTAATAATCACTATTAGGATAATCATTTAGTTAATTATACCTGTTGGGTCAGATTGATTAGCCATTGGTTCATCAAGAACCACCAAACCTAAAGTCTCTGGTTTACCATCTGGTCGTGTTACCTGCACAATTTGTGTAAAGAGCATTAAATAAGTAACTCACAGAGCACAGAGAACTTTTTTGGATAGGTTACCTCCATGGAAAAACTCTGTTACCTTAGTTTATATAACATTCTTCTTTCAATAACTCTTCTTAAAAAACAAATTGCAATCAAAATTTTTTACTGAATACGAGGATACAATTCTGAATTTTACATTGGAGTTCAAACAAGCAGAGTGTTATCCTACACTTTTCCATAATGACTCTTTCAACTAAAGACAATATCATATAGCAGTGATCTCAATCCTGGTTTTCTAACCTTCAAGAATGCATCAATGTCTCCAACAGCGGGAATAAAATCAGGATTGAATGGCTTCAATTTATGCTCCAAATCAATTGATTGTGGAGTATACCTATGTTAAACAAAAGGAATTTGAAACACAGTCACAAAGGAGCCATGTAATACTTTAATTGCAATAATTTTTAGAATGTTTTTAGCATAATTGTAATCATTATTTATTAATAATGATGATATCTCCAGTGCTAAAAAGATTAATTCAGTTCTTCTTTACCAACTGAGACTCTAAGATATTATAGACCATCATGTTCAAACAATTGAAGACAAAAGCCTGGCATGGTATCCTTCACCAGAACATACCGAGTGATATAGTGAAAAAGTTCCTTGATTTCCTGACTCACAGGTAGATGTTCGTAATCAGCTGGGTCATAGGCCCTGAAAGGATAAAAAAAAAAAGCCATCACACCAAGAATTATCAATAGTAATATGGCTGATAACTCTTTGATTAGATTTTAATTGGGTTATAACTGATCTGATTTTTAGAAGATCTCCCATACCAGTGTCAAGTGTTCACACCTACTCTTTTTGAGAGAAGAAGGAAACTGGCTTAAAACTCTAAAAAAAAATAACACCCAGAGAGTACATTCCTTTCTGAAAACAGCTTTTAAGCTGCTAATAAAATTCATCATCTTGATTTTTGTCAAATTTATTGTCTTACCCCTCCAATGCAGTTCCATGCGCATCTTCCTCATCATCATCCTCCTCAGAGCTATCACTCTGGTCATCACCTTCATCATCATCATCATCTTCATTTTGTTGAGTAGGTATTTCCTGGCCAGTTGGTCTCCCAGGTCTCTCCTTAACCCCCTGTAAAGCCTCTTGTGGCCGGGAATATCCTCCTGCTGGAGGCTCCTGGAAAGAAAGGCATCTTGATCAACTATTAAATGTATATTTCATTGCAAACTAAGAAATATGCATCATTGATTAATTGTATAAATCAAAAATACACTTAATTTTATCAACACTACTAAACAACCAATCTTAAATTGTCTTAATGCGAGGGCTATCAGTTGACATCTCTCTATACCAACCTTCCTTTCAACTAGGTCATCATGGTCAAACTCATCATCACTCTGGTCAGTCATTGAGATGGATCCAATTCCTGTAAACAAAGTTAATATTTTTATAAGATAAACCTACTTTTGGCTTTAATACACTGATTTCAAAGTAAAGGGAAATATTATACTTTTTTTGCAGAGCAAGGAATAGTAACAACTAGAGTCCTGCTAGACAAGGTTTGTACTGTGAAGTGCATTCGAAATTTTATTCACATCACTGAGGATTATTCCCCATTGGAAAGGAAGATGTCTTAAAATGGCTGACTGTAAAAACTTTGATCTTGTCAAGTGATTTTTGATCACCAGCATTTTTTTTAAAATCATAACTTGTGTCAACCAAATTTCTCAGCTTCAGGATAACCAAATTCTTGTTGATGCTATGCTCTGTGTGCTCTGCTTGCAAATCTCTCTTTGACAGGCAATTTATAACGAATAGCTTTTTAAATGTAATGATTTTTCTCACCTGGATTATATCCACCAGATTTACCCCCTGTGGGTCTAGGACTTGGAGTAAATGTACTGGCTACTTCTTCGTCGTCGTTTACTTCAAGAGCTTCATCATACGGTTGATTCACGACAAGCTGCAAATCATTTACTTTCTTCAAAAGACTGCATAGTCATGTGCAAAAAGTAATGATGAATATGGTGTCTACATTTCATTTTGGGTCACCCATAATTCCCCTATTTGTGTTTCTACCAGAGCTTGCGACACAAACATCACAGAAATCCAGAATTAACTGTGCCGAATACGGATATTTATAACTCAAAGATGCGCTTTAAATGTGATTAGTTTGAGATAAAATCTAACTGACAAGGTCCAAAAGTTTTCCTCGTCATCTTACAGGAAGATGCAAAAATTTCACCTCACTTCGAGGAAATATAAAGATTACAAAACCAGTGTCCAAAATAAAACTATTCGGATAAAATTTAATTGGGATTTGTTCGTATCCAAGGACAACGTAATCTGATAGCGACTAAGCTGTACGTTTGGCATTATTTGAAAGATCTCCACATTTATAGGAACCACAACTCGACCAAAATTTCTTAATTTAGCATAAAAATAACAAGAAGTAAGTTTTATACTGTAAAGCATAACTACATAATGGTAAAAGTCGCAAACATCTTCTTAGTTTACCTTTCTTCGCTCGTCATCTGAGTCAGCCATGAACGAAACAACCCACCAAGTTCCTGACCGCTTACATGACGTGCTTATCCCGCTAGACTACTTCTTCCCAGACCTCCACGTGAACTGTCACGAACATCACTGGAAACCCATCATTTCCTGTCATTACTGATCATTCAGCTCCACTCGCCGCAACCAGACACCATTCACCCTCATTTGCAATCATTGCTCATAATTAGACGTTAATCTAAACTTGACACAAATTCCAAAAATACAGCTGTTTTATTTTCATACTGTATCAATAACATTTCTTATTTCATAATTTTTATACTAAGTCTGATGTGACCACTATGAATTCGGTAAAATAAAGAACATATCAAGTCGATGCTGGACACTTTTGAAAATATCATATTCTATAACACAGAAAAAATTTCTTTACATGTCTAGTCGATCACAAAACTTTTTAACAACGATCAAAATACTTATAATATTTTTTAAAATTCAACTGGAACTTTGGTCAGATTAACTAACCGACAGAAAAAGGCACTCGGAAGCAAAATATTATTTCTCATACCCTTTAAAATGTAACAAGAACGAGCAGAAGATTTAAAAACAGATCTGTTCGGTTCAAACCTGGGTAGAGTTCAAGCTACAGAATACTTAGACGTTAAACAACAAAACAAAATAACTAAGGTGTGGTGCCATACGAGAGAAAATGTTTTCATATCTCTTCTCATCCATGTTATTTTTCATCTTATCAAAGGTGTAAACCAGTAATGGTAAGGCCGTAATGAAGAACAGAGATATGAATATCTAAAAAGAACAGGTCAAGTCTAAAAGTCCATGAGTGTTCTAACGTCTCGAATTCTCTGTTGTCGTCTATCTTCTGCAGTTGATTTGGTATTAAACGCTCCTGCCATCAATTCCCTCTTTTTCTTCTGAAGCTCAAGCATACGTTCTTCCACAGAGTCTTTCACAACGAACTTGAAGACATAACATAAACAAGAGAGTGCGTTAGATGTTTGTTATTAAGAGGGATTTACATTTGTCACAACATGGACAATATTATGGAAACTACTTAATCACGAGCCTGTGTGGCAGTCTTTTTTGTGTCTTTCTAGCCAATCGGAAGTAGCTCGGAAGAATAGAAGAAAATCCAGCAAATGATAAGAAGAGCGGTTCCTTCAATCCGCCCCCTCCAGAGGTTTTCCGAGCTAAATGGGGTGAACACTTTACAACGGCGAGGAGGAGGAGGAAATAAGTTTGCAGAGAGAGCATGCTGACAAATTTGAGATGCTCACGGAAAAGCGCAGAGTGCAAGTGGAAGAAGGTGAAAGGAAAAGTATTTAATACGGCCTTTTCTCTCCTTCCCATAACTCTGTTAACCCCCTCCCCCCCCTTACTTTCCTCAAGGACTAAAAATTCCTAGATGATTGCCTCGGACTATGGATAAGGCAGTCTCCTACCATCTCAACGCTTACTTAGCTCGCTTTTACTCCATGTCCTCGCTTGGTTCACCATTCTCCAGCTTGGGTTAACGAAAAAAGAAAAGACTTTTTTTTTGGCTATTCCTATCTTCAGGAGATAATCTCGCAAGTGGTAGATTTCTAAATCAGAGTAACGTCTTAGATTTTTGTCATACTGATAGACAGCCAGACTCTCTTACTGCCCTGAAAGACAAACTGAATAACCAACCGACAAAGTAGCCTCTTCATTTACCTTAGTTACTATAACATCCTCGGTCTGTCCTAATCTGTGGCATCTGTCGAAACACTGATCCTCAGCTGCAGGATTCCAAGCCTGAACAACAATGATAAGAATTCAACTTAGTCAGGTATTCAAGTAGGTAGGGAGTGCCAGGGATAGAAGTAGAATTATCGATACTGACATTCATTTGTATCTCAATAAAACGTTTTGTTCCTTCAATGTCATGCGCGGCATAGAGAAAACACAAATTCTCAGGTGGAAAAAAAAAATGCAATAAAACACCGGAAAACTAGTGTAAAATTTATCCACCAAACAGCCAATGTAACCAGACACGCATATCAGCTGGGTAGTGTTACCTTGATACAACACCAACTTCCCTACACTAATTTATCAAAAACAGTTGAAAAACGCATCTTTTTCGACAGGCGTATGACAATTTTTTATAGCTACTAATTGTATTTCAATATTTTACATTTAATTTTATGCTACTGATGTGCTTATAAATTTTGTCTTAAGCTTTATAATTTTATTTTACTACGCACACTGTGTAAAGCGCTTTTGGACTTTTATGGAAAAAGTGCTATATAAATGATGATGATAATGATGATGATGACTATTGTGATTACTATTATGATTATTATGATTATTATTATTACGATTATTGTTATGATTATTGTCATTACTATCATTATTATTAAGGAATTCACAGCAGTGAGAAGGAGAATTACTGATCAAATCCTGAGTTAAAAGGATCAACATACAGGGTCAAGAAGGAAAACTCTGGAAGCTGCCGTCAGGTTCAGTCCAACACCTCCAGCCTTCAGCGACAGCAGCATCACTGTAGGTGAGTCAGGACCTCGGTCATCAAATAATTCTATCACTTCAGATCTTTTCTTCTGCGACATCTTGCCATCCAATCGAACAAAGTTAAACCCTTCTGCTTTCAGTGGTGTCTCAACGATGTTTAGCAGGGACGTGAACTGAGAGATGACCAGACTTTTCACTGAGGGATCTTCTTTTCTGAGCTTTGTCAGGAGAGACATCAGTGTGTCAATCTGAATGAAACAAACACATACCATGTAGAAAACTGCGAGAGTGGGTAAGATGAATCAAATTCTGTTGTACGATTTGCCCTCTTGGAGGAGAGAGAAGTTTTCCGGCTGTTTATACAGCAATGGAGTCACAAAACACTAAAAACTTGGGTCTTTAGGGGAGTCCAAACAATGGTTAAAAGCAAAAAGTAAAATAGCAAATCCTTAGGTGTGATCTTTTGGCCACATAATAAATCCTGATAAACTTGCTCTATGAAGACGGCCGAATTGGCCCGTGAAAACGAGAAAAATGAAAAACGTATATATCATGGCCCTTCTTCCGTCATCATGTGCGAACAAGCTTGGCAAATGACAAAGGCGTTATGAAACCTTTGAACTGGAGTGCCACTCTTCAGACCCGTCAATTTCATCTGTATCCTCCGTCTCCGGTGGGACTTCTACCAACACATCCTGGCTAATGTTACCGCGGCAAAGAGGACAACGAGGGTTCACGGCTGTCGTCTTGATCACATCTTCTATGCATCTCCGGCAAAAGACATGGGCACAGTGGGTTATCACTGGGGTTGAGAGTGAGTCCAGGCACACGGGACACTCCTCATCAGCCCCTGAGCTCAGGAGAGTGACAAGGGTGGATACCAGCTTCTGGCGGAGTTCCTCTGGTGTGGAGCAGCCTTGAGGATGCAACAAGTAAGTCAGAGTGATTGGAAAAGACGCAACTATAGCAGGGCATAACTCTACCGGGGGTTATGAAGGGGCACCAGAAGGAAACTAGCGGAATGCTGGGGGGGGGGGGGCGGCGGCGGCGGGTATAGGGGGTTATCCCGCATTAAACTAGCATCTCATTCACGTGGAGTAGCAACACTCCTAGTCGCTTAACCCTTTCACCCTTACATCAATACGTTTATTCTCCAGACTGCTCCCTAGACATTTCCTAAGGCACTGACAAGGAGGATTTGTTTGACAATCATGAACTTCTTAAGTTTGCGATCATCTTCCTTATTCTCATGACCATAATGTTTGACGCAGCAGCGATACTATAAGGAGAAATTAGATCCCAATCACTCTTCAAGATTAAGTTGTTAATCTTGAAGAAACCGGAGTCAGTGTTGTATGCAGACTTAATCCTCGACCTTCTGTAAACATTGAAAACAATGATGGTTCATGCGCTTCTTAGTAACGCACATAACTACTCAAGAACCGATTACTGTTTAGCAGAATCTACATGCTGCCAGTAATATAAACGGGGGTTCAAGTTCATGATACAAGTTCTAGGACACTTGAGAATCATGGTGCTTACCTTCTTTTGAGGCCAGCGCAGGCGCTGTAGCGCAAAGCTTAGGGTGACAACAAAGCTGTCTGAGCCGCATAAGAATCGCCAAAACATCAGCATAATTCTGAAGTACATTTCCAGTCTTGAAATATCTAGAAAAACATAATAATAGTAAAGACTTCGGTTGAAATCAGTTCTGTGGTCAAACTCCAACTGCGAGCACCAGTGGGACAAAATTATATTGGCGCTGCTGGATAACTATAGGAGATGGAATTTTAACAGTTCTTCTGAATTCGCTCACAAACCTTCGCAATCATTTCGAACCTTAACCCAGTCTCCTTGTAGTAGGGTGCTGATACACAGTTCATTCACGTTCACAAATGAACAGTAATCCACGAAAAGTCTACAATTTTTAAGCCACTTACTTGCCAATAACAAGTTTTCCCTCTCTAGCCATGGAATCGTACAGCTTTCTCTCCTCAAGTGATAACTCCACAGGCTGCACAAACACTTGTCTGTCCGGTAGTTCCACCAGCGGTTTTCCATTCACTTGTTGTGTTTTAGTGCGCCTCAGTGCAATACTTCCCATTAGTGACTGCAACCGGCTTTCAACAAATAACAACAAAGTTTGAAAATATGGATTTTCGACTGCGTATTTCCCGATGTTCTGATGCGCTCTAAAACACTGTGCAGAGGTCTTTGATTAGACTTCAAGAAGCAGTTTACAAAGGGTAGAAAATTTTTGCAGATGCCCAAGATTTAGGAAACAATTCAAGGCAACACCACATCATCGTGAGTTCCATACCCTGGTCTTTTTAGTGAGCACGCGAACGATGTTTCTAACTGATCTTTCACGATTGCTTTAGTGTAGGTTCTTCGACATAAGATCCGAACCACACGTGCCCAAATGCCAAATGTTTGAATACCCGTCAAGAAAACTGCCCCGAGAAGAAGAAATCGAGGTATACAGGTAAGCTTCCCAGAAACCAAAATAAAATTTACGTGGTTTGATTTGATCTATTTGGCTTCCATTTTCTTTTAAACTTTTAACACGAGAAACGGTTGTTTTCATCCGATTGCGCTCTCGCAAAACAGTAGCCTGATGATCGATATTTGCTGTACCACGTCATTTTTTCGGGAACTACATCAGTAAGCCACTACCCTATTTTCGGCATAACTCGCATCCGTTCCGCGTTTTTTCATTACCTCAACGCACTCTGATCACCTTCACTGATCGGTCTCTCCATTGTTCGTCTCCACCACTGTCTGTCTGTGAATGGCTCCAGCTTTAGAAAGCTTATAATTGAGAACATGTCCTTCACAGAGTTCTGGATTGGCGTCCCTGTTATAACCCATCGGCGTTCACTCTTCAGGGCAAGGACTGCTTTTGACATCAAGGCATTGGGGTTCCTGATCACATGCCCTTCGTCGAGAACAACTCTGAGCCATAGTGTGTCAATAAGCGCAGACGTTTTCTGTGAAATGAAGTGAAAATACGCGAGTTTTTTCAAACAAGGCCGGGTAGGATCACAACTGAAAATGTAACTGGAAGATGATGAGAGCGCAAGCTCTTATCCCACTGCACTAATTGTGCAGCTACTGAAAAGAATATGTTACCTTGGAGAATTCAGAAGATAACGTCTGGTAGGTGGTTAGAACAACATCTTGTTCAGCTAGTAAGTTTTGATCCTTTGTGCGTTCAGAGCCATAGTAAGTATACACATTCAACAGTCCCACATGTACATGATTGTCAAACTGATACTGAAGATAGAACAATGCACCAATTGTTAAGCTTCATCTTTAGTGAACGTTTAGTAACATAGGCGGATCCTGAGATTTTCATGAAGGGGGAGGTTCCCAACTTTGATTCAGAAAACATTGAAATATTTTTCGTAGTTAATTATCTCTCGAAAAACATAAGCCCAAAGTAATAATATGCAATCCTGTCGTTTCAAATAATTTCGGTCTAGCTTTTGATTCCAAGTGGGGAAGCTGCCACATCTTTGTCCACGTATCACAGCTTATTTTACATTGCAGTGGTTTGAGATAATGAAAGGCTTCACTGCATATCATAATTTCCCCTTAGCGGCAAAGGCACAGAAAGTATGAATACCTGCCAGTTACTTAGCACAGACAATGGGCAGATAACCAAAGTTGGCCTTGGTCCCATCTTTGCAGTCTCTTGTCTGCTCAACTTTGTTGACCCTGCCACAGCAGGATCAGGTGACACTGCTGGAAACTGCTGCACAACACTGCTACATGTACTTAAAGCTGACAAAAGTGCAACCATCTGTTAGAGTTATCAACAAGTATTGTTGGTTCTTCTCCCCACAATATCAATACATTATCCTGCAAGCACATAATGAGAGTAGACATCTTTAAAAACAAACCTGTTGGTTTCTCTTTAGAGGTTGATGCCAAATCTTGTGGAAGAGATGGTAGGGGAGGATTGTTGATTGCAGCAATAGTTTGGTCCACATCAGTTACTGTTCTTGGCATATGTTTAACTAAATAAGTGTAAATATTTCAGAAGCACAAATATGACATGGAAGCTCATCGTGACATTTAAAAGTATTTTTTTTTGGTGCCGATAGGAACTGCATGTCTATGCACGATGTCTAGCTCTGAGGTTGGTGTGTCAATTCATCTTGTATATTAGACGAATGAATATACATTCATTTTGTCAGTGACACCAGTCAGTTTAGGAAATGATGTCAGTAGCAATTTGCACTGTAAATAAATTCCAACAGACTTCGACCTTCTCTGATAAGCTCTTGTAATATTGGCAGGCCTAAAGTCTCTATGAAGGAGTAACAGTACATTAACCTTTAAAAGCCAATTCCTTCAAGTCATTTCAAATACCTTTGATATAGCAAAAACATATAGTTTAACCTCCATTTCACTTTCATTTGTAATCTTATCTGTAATTGTTTATGTTTCATTTTCATAAAATATTAACCTTCCTGCTGACTCATTCACCTTTTTTCCCTGCTTTCTTGTTACTCTTCACCTTTTTCTTGGCATCTTTTCTGGCTGTTTTTTTCCTGCTGCTTTTTGGTATTGTTTGATCTTCTTTGGTATGAGTGTATTCCATCTTTTCATCTCCATTTAAAACTTTTCTTGGTTTCTTTCCTGAAGAGGGAATTGGTGCAGCCTTGTCTATGTCACTGCTTGTATCTTGGGCAACCTGCAGAGCATCACTGTCCTCTTCCTCACTGGACACTTCAGCTTCAACATACCGCACTGGTCTCTTGTTGGTTCTTGATATTAATAAAATTACTTACTTAACATAAATTTGGCAATAACAAATGACAAATTGATCTTCACAAAGTGGCTGGAAATAAGAACATTACAGCTAAAGTTAATGAACATCCTCACAGTAAACTGGTTTTAAAATACTGCTGATCTTTCCAGATTCCCCACCACCCTATTGACCATCTGCAACAATCCACATCCGTTGTAATAAATTATCACAATAATAAATTACTATGCAATGTAGTGAGAGGTATAAGAAGGAGCCACTAAAATCAATTAACCCTGTAAGTTCCACTAGTGATCTAGGCAGAATTTCACCTTAACACTACCAGTATGACATCAAGCAGACAAATAATGAGAATAAAGAAAAAATATTAATTGGGGGATTATTGGTTAATCAAATTCCAAATTCTCCAAACTAACATCATCTGAATTGTAAAGCAGACAGTAAAAAGAATTACTAACGAAATCTTAGGAGTTAAAGGGTTAACTGTTTCTATGAGTGACCAAGACAGAATTTCTCCTTTCATCATTCATACAATATCAAGCACACAAGTGATGTGAATAGAGGAAAGTATAAATTAGGGATTATTAGCTGATCCAATACCAAATTCTCCAAACTAACATCATAAGAATTGTATAGCAGACAGTAAGGAGTATTAATCCTGATTGATCTTGGGATTGAAAGGATTAATTGTTTAACTTCTATGAGTGACCAGGACAGAAATTCTCTTTACAATATCAATGCAATATCAAGCAGGACAAGTAATGAGAATGAAGGAAAATATCACTTAGAGGATTATTAGCTGATCCTATACTAAATTATTTGAACTAATGTCATAAGAATTTTATAGCCAGTGGAGAGAATCACTATTGAGATCTTGTGAGTGGAGGGGTTGATATGAAGAAAGTACTCACCTTGATGATCTCCTGATTGGTTGAGAGCTACAAGCCTTCTTCAAAGAATCTATACCAGGACTGAAGTTCGGATCTTCTTTACTGGCCATGTTAAATGGCACATCAACTAAGTATTCTTCATCATCATCCTTATCATCTTCTTCAGCAATTTCACCATTATCCTTATCAATGACCTCAACAATTTCCTCATCATACTCATCATTCAGAAATTCTTCTTCATTCCTCCACTTTCCCTTTACCCTTTGGCTTGTTCCTTTTTTTAATTGTTTCCTTTGCTGTCAAGAGATGGTACACATGTAAATAGCCCATGTTTTAGACTTCCTGTCGCAATGGAGGGGAAGCAGAATTTCTGAATTTGGGGCCATCTAGTTTTTCTTCACCTCTTCCAAAGTTCCAATTGCCTCTATCTGCTTGCTTCGAGCAGCCAGTCACAAATTAACTCATTATCACTAACTCAGTACAAGTCCAGAAAAGATTGCTTAGGTGTTAAAATTGCTAGGTGATAAACTATTGATAGGTTTAGTTTGAAACTTTTCAATGCACTTTTCAAGTGAGTTCACAGGTGTAGCAACTAAGGAAAGTTGCAATAACCTAAAACCCTGAATTTTCTTAATATTATGACCGGCATATTCGCATAATCACCTTGGATGCATTTGTCACAGTGGGTTTCCTATTTGCCAAAGTAACCAGTGGTTTTCCATCATAAAAATTTGTGACAATAAGTGAAATGACTTCCAGAGTCTTCCCAAGTCCCATATCATCAGCTAGAATCCCTCCAAGCACACATTTGGGCCGTGTTCCTGTTGCATAGTTAGTGGCTGTATTGAAATATTCTTTCCTGCCCCCAACAGTTCTTTCTTTCCAGAAGGGTGGAAGATCTTTGCAATTCTCTCGAGCAATCATCCAAGCCAGAGCTTGCTTCTGATGCGGGAATAACACAGATTTTATGGCCTGAAAAATTTCCCCAGTTTAGCTTTGAAGGAAAAACCATTCTCTGTTCATTGTTATATTAAGTACACGTGTGCATCAAATAATTTGCAGTGCTAGCAAATAAGGCAGAAGAACAAAGTTAAATTTGGTACTAAAGCTTCAATTTACCATTACGTAAATTAAAAATCAATTCAAAATACTGGTAATACAGTAAAAGCCCACATAAGAGAACAAGTGGATTAAGAACACTCAGGATGAAATTTGGTCTAAAAAGTAACATATACTTAAGAACACATTCAACCTGAAAAATGAAAATTGTTCTTGTAGAAGAAAATTGGCTGCCAGTTAGATTAGGATAATCAACTAGTGTACAGTACAAGGGTACAGTACTAAGGTAAAGTACTGGAAAGAGGGAAGGGGAGCTGGTGCATTTTGAATTTGCCTGAATATTGCTGAGTTTCAAGTTGGTTAACATCAGATCTGCTAGCCCTCCTTCAATGTATTACATTGCCTTGATTAACGCAGTTAAGGTTAGTTCCATCCATTATTAATTAAAATATTGCGTTTGCACATTGATTTCATCTGTTGGTAGTCTGTGCAGTAATTAATTTTAAGAAGCAATTTTTAAGAACACCTTAAGAACATTTTCAGGCTAATTTTGCAGAAAAAAACCTAATAATATATATAAGAACAAAATCAGCCTGAACCCCCTGAACCCCAGTCTAAAACTTGTGTTCTTTTATACAGGTTTTTACCATATTATAAACACTGTAAGGCCTATTATTATACCTCATCAGGTTCCACAGATTCCAGCTTGCCCTCTTTCCCAAGCTTTTCGAATAGCTTGTCCAATTCTCTGGTCATCTAGAAGAAGCCAAGACAACAACAAAGACCATTAAGTCTTATACACTATGAATTCTTAAAAAAAAAATTGAACACACTTTTACTAACATCTAAAATATTAATACAAAGGCAAGTAAAGGAATGATATAATTGTATATGAACTTGAAAACTTTGGTCCATTTATAAAGTTAGCTTGACATGAAATTTTTCTGTTGAAGGTCATTTCTCTGAAAATGAATCTGCAATTTGCCTCTGTTGTCAAATGTAGCAACCTCAGAATGTGTCAAGACTATGGTCTTAGATATTGGGAGTGCCAAGCGCTTAAAAGCTTTCATATTAGCAAAATTCTATTAGTCACCCAAATACAAAAGTTGGTTTCCCTTGACACCTGAGCTTTATGCTGTTCTACTCTTTTTTCAACTTAAAAGAGCTTACTTAAAATGTTTAAACAAAAACAAGAGGGTCCCTGTACTTGCTGAAGAGCAGAAGCAATAGCACTGAATGATTCATATGTTACAATTCAATCTTTTTTTCTTTGTCTGGATTTTTTTTAAAACCAGTTTAATATTACTTATCCTTTCTCTTGTGTTCAAAATCACAATCTCAATCAAGAGAAAAATTGCAAAAGCAATCACAGGATTGTTAAAAGTTTATTAAGATATTTGTCACCTGATCCTGGGAGATTCTCATAGAAGGAGGTCTACCAGTTCCTATCCATGAGTGAAGGTCAAGTCAACTTAAAAGAGCTTACTTAAAATGTTTAAACAAAAACAAGAGGGTCCCTGTACTTGCTGAAGAGCAGAAGCAATAGCACTGAATGATTCATATGTTACAATTCAATCTTTTTTTCTTTGTCTGGATTTTTTTTAAAACCAGTTTAATATTACTTATCCTTTCTCTTGTGTTCAAAATCACAATCTCAATCAAGAGAAAAATTGCAAAAGCAATCACAGGATTGTTAAAAGTTTATTAAGATATTTGTCACCTGATCCTGGGAGATTCTCATAGAAGGAGGTCTACCAGTTCCTATCCATGAGTGAAGGTCAAGTCTAGGGACTCCACCTCTCTGTGGTATTGGCTCTCTACATGTCTTCAAAATGTACCCATGCTGACGCATTCTCCGGATAACCTCTTGCTCATTTTCTGGTTTCCCCCAAAACGCAATGTCACAAGGCATAGTATAAATGTTGTTTTTTCCAAAGGGAACAACACTGGCAAATTAGGGAGTTTTTAGGGATCAAAAATCAGTTAACTTTAAAATCATATATGTATAACTGTTGGCAGCAAAAATTAAAACTATTTGTAAGAAAGCTTACAAATATTCAAGCCTTTATAACCAAGAAATAGATTTCATGTTTCCCTGCATACTAATAGATCACAGATGACATCAAAATGCAGCAAGAACAACAAAGTGGTACACCAGGCATAGCTGAGTGTGTCATTGATGTTCTTACCAATTTTTGACATTTTCTGTAATCTACAACTGCACAGATGGAATCTGTCCATTTCTCTTGATGAAAAGGCAAAAAAGTGTCAATAGTGACCTCACTTATGCCCCCCTTGACCTCTAACAGTGACAAGCATCTAATTTCCCCTTACAATAGTACCCCTGTATCACACATCAAGGTCATGAGAATAACAAAAATAATCATCAACTAAAAAAAGCTGTTGATTGTTACACAAATTCTCTTTGTTAAGACCTTTGGTAATGTATAAAGAACAGTATGGAGAATATGCACACTGATGTTAGGGTGTAGAGGGTTAGAGAGAACCAATCAAAATGCACGTGTAATCAGCTTCTCAGTAAAATTTCCGCACAGCCCCATACTATTGTAAAACAAATCTGTTTTCCCATGGCAATGTATTGTTTTTGTAATTGTTTTCTCTATCCAAGAACTGAATACATATTGTAGTATGGGGCTGTGCGGAAATTTTACCCAGCTTTTCATATAAATATGAGCTACACATACGATCACAAAATTAATTTTGTCTCGCTTTGAAAAAATTTATTTCCTTGAGCGGATCTCAGCAAGATCCTCACAATATCCATACAACACCTACAAAAAAAAGGGTTTGATATCGCCGAGTAAAGCTACACGAATATTCATCAGTTGTAAACAAGGCATTTGAACAGTGTGGCGTGGACACCAACATAAACGCACTGCAGACGTGAAGTGATGCGTCAAATTTTGCGTACTGTGGATCACAGTGCAAACTCACCCTTCTACTCTAACCAATTTGCTATCAATCACATCAGCCAGAGCTAGAGCTAACTCTTTCTTTATATGCCCTACTTGTATGCCATAGACATTGTCAACTCGGACAGCATTTCTGTCATAGGGGTTGCGCGGTTCGCGCACAAGTGAAACCATTTCGTTGTTGTTCACTGTACCACGATAGTAGCGGATTCCAACAATGTCTCCTCTATAACCACCGATGCACATTTCATTGTCTAATTCATCCTCTGAGTCAAAAGAATCAGAAGACGTGGCCATCGTATGCCAAATGGAGAACCTACTTGAACGAACAACAGTGTGAAAACGCAAAACACGTTCACATCAGAATTCAAATGCTTGCGCCTTTGTCTTAATCGTGTTGCAAATGAGAAGACTGGTGAGGAACTGTTCCCAGCTCTTGCTCTTGGGTGTCGGCTGTACTAAGGGTGGGGAGGCACTTCCAAATTAAGAATACTCTGTCCGAAAGTGGTAGCACTTTCAGGGTACTAGTGTATGAAATGAAGGAATGTATGGGTTGAGCCATGGGAAAGGTCGGGAAGGTTTCCATTGAAACTTTTACCGTGTCTAACACCAAATCAAACAGGGTGATCCATAAGTACTTAGTTAATAGAAATGACATGGTTAATTCATAATTAGCCAAATCACTTGGAAATTTTTCATATCCTTATTACAAGATGTTTTAATTCAATGTTTCGGTTGATGTTATTTTTGTAGGCATATTGACGTAGTGCAACTTTTTAAGCGACTAGCGCTAAAGGATACTTTTTCTTAAGAGATTTAAGGTGGTACGAGACGGAGCCCAAGTTAGTGAATTCCAGTTCAATATTGGGGTGACCACTCTCTTTACGGCAGGCATGTTTAAGCGTAGATTTTCTGGGAACAACTTGAGAAATTTCCAGTGGAATCCTTAACCTTTACTGGGGTACTCTAAGATTCGTCAGAGTGTTAAACTCACATTAATCTACAGTATCGTGACGTGCAACAGTATTTCTCGTTGAGACATTAGTATAGGTTTTCACGCCGTTAAATTGTCGCCATCACGTCGGAGTCCCGGCTGGGGCTCCCTCGGGATTCATGGCAAATCTCTAGAAAGATGGAGCACTGTTCGCCTATCACTTATAACTGTTGTTTCGAAATGACATAACTCGCCAAACTCTAACAAACTCTGACATGACTACACGACTCCCGGTCTCGAATATTTAAACCCCTCGACAAGAATGGCTGAGTTGAGGTGATTCGTGACAATGACCAGGCATCGCGCGTGCCAATGTCCTGTTGAAAATAAGGGAGAATTTTCAACTCCCAAACCGAACTAGATCTGTATTAAGGGAGAGAGGGTAGGGGGCTGTTACATAAAATAAGTAGTTTAATAGTCTCAGATAGGTTTACTGAGCGCTCAGCAACTTGACGACAGGTTAGTCATGTGGCAACCATTTACCAGCTCAAATCTTAGATAATTAGTCTCAAAACCGGATGAACGACGCGGTAAACAAAAATCACCAAAAAATTACCTGAACTTAGGAACATTTATTGACCAGGAAGGAACAAGAGCACCATATGTGCATATCCTGCATTATGTTCCTTATACATAAAATGTAAGAACCAATTTAGGTAACCATACAAAGCTGATACACCATACAGGCAGAGACAGCAAATACAGCAGATGTCAAACCCCACAAGTCTAAAAATTAAATACAAGTTTTTCTCTTTTTTCTATTTTAATCCAAAACTAGCATAAGCGTGTTGGATTCGGCATCTGCATTCTATCAAGTTGCACACAAACGCACGGATAAACAAAAAAAAAAATAATATATTTTTTCAAAATTCGTTGAAAACCAATAAGTTTTATTTAATATGACATATCCGGAGGTTTCGCACCTTTCTGGTCAGTACGATATGGTGATCATTACTTTTTTTGGTTTGAGACTTTTGCGATTTTTTTCCTTCTTTTGTTTGAGCAAAGCGCTGTTATTCAATTTGTTAGTTGCATTAAATGACGACTGGGCATCTCAGATAAGATCGGCCACATTCATTGGCATTTCTTCAATCTGTGTGTTGTAGAATGTTTCAATATCGCGTAATGTACGAATATCTTCATTGGTCACAAAGTTGATGGCGACGCCTTTACGACCAAAACGGCCGCCACGACCAATCCTGAAAGAGAATTGTGTAATAAAACTAGATAACTTCATTTGAATTCTGATTGCTAAGGTGAGAAATGCAGTGAAACGTTGATAGAAAAAATATATCTATTGAGTGGTGAGCCCAATGATGGAAAAGGCATTTGAGGTGGCCGTTTTTCCGCTTAGGGTTTAGTTACACACTAACATATGTTAAGACAACAACGTTACACAGACCCTTGCTTGGTCTGTGTGTGTCAAAAGACTACTTCTTTTTGTGAGAGCTTCATGGACTCTGCCAGGAGAAATATCCAATATGCCAAAAAACATGTCTCGTAAGGGGACAGAGAACATTTCAAGGTACATTTTTCTCTTTTGTTTCGTATCAAAAGTTCCTACAATACAACAATTATCTTCAAGGCGAGTTTGGACACCAAAATTAAGAGGCAACTTTGACCCCACAGAGAAGTTGCTCAAAAGATATAGAGGATTATCATAGATTGCAAAGTCCAAACTTGAAAAATGTAGGTGGGATATCTATGGATAACAGACTATAATATGGTCCCTTTTAATAAAACCAACTTCAGGTGTCAAGTAGTTCAGAGGTGTTCACATAAACACTCACCATGTCAAAGCTAACAAACCAATCAAAAATGCAAAAAAATTCAACTATTATGCTAAAAGTAACCCACCTATGAATATAGTTCTCACGGTTTCCAGGCAAGTCATAGTTGATAACCAACGAGACTTGCTGTACATCAATACCGCGTGCCTGAGATAAGAATGAAATTACATCACTTCATTAGCACTTGAATCTGGTGAAATCTTGGAAAAAAAATTTTATTCTCATTTAAAACAATATCAGTAAGTACTTACCAACAAGTCTGTGGTGATAAGCACTCGACTAGAACCAGAACGGAACTCCTTCATGATCACATCTCTCTCCTTCTGGTCCATGTCACCATGCTAAACACAAACACATGAGAAATTTATTAACAGAATTGGCATGACACTAGGTCAATGTGGAAATCTTTACACAAATAAAATGGCTCAGACCACCAAAGCTCAGCTTATACTGTTTCCTGAAGCTACAACTGCTCTTTCTTCACCACATCATTGTGCTGCAGAGGAGCACTATGCAATTACCTGTTACCCTAAAGGAGCAAAACACAAAGCCCAGTGATTACCAAGGACATACCATAGAGGAGACAGTAAAATCCTTCTCACTCATCCTCTGTTGCAGCCAATCAACTTTCCTTCTCGTGTTGAGGAAAATCACAGCCTGGGTGATTGTCAGTGTCTCATACAAGTCACAAAGTGTTTCAAGCTTCCACTCCTAATAAGGAACAGTAAAGAAAGTAACAATTAGGGAAAAAAAGACAGAATCTGGAAAAAAATTACAATGCAAGAAAAAACAAAGACAAGTGGTGCTTGCAAACAAGACAATGCACTTTTCATTGTTACAATTTATTTCTTCCACTCAAAATGACCTAGCAACAAAGCAATGCAAACACAAAACAACCAAAAGGTAGTTCTATCAAAACAATTTCTTGGGTGCAGGTGTAGGGAATTCCCAATTGTGCAATACACCAAGACAGTGACAACTTACTTCTTTTTCCACCAGGACAAAAAACTGCTTGATACCTTCAAGGGTCAACTCTTCTTTCTTCACTAAGATTCTGATTGGATCACGCATGAATTTACAAGTCACATCCAACACATCTCTGGGCATTGTTGCTGATAGCAAAATAACCTGAAAAGCATAATCAGAACAAAGTTTAAGTTTTGGACAGAAAGTAAAATCCCCCAATCCAATTAGCTTTCAGATATCACGGACAAAGGTAAGAAGGTACATAATGTTGATAGAATTCTTCAGTAATGTGACACAGTGTCTGATACATGTATGTATGTATACTTAACCCTTTGAATCCCAGAGGTGATTAACATGTAACTTCTCCCTATGATATCCATACCTGGGCGTGAAATTGCGCCTAATACAGGCGCCAATGCACCTAAATTTTTCACTTTGGCGACCAAATCCTGAAAGTTAGTCGCCAAATTGGCGACTAGAACATTTCATCATAACCTTACCAAGAGATATAGTGAATTAAAAAGATTTGCAAAGATAAATCCGCGGAAAACTTCCTCTTTAAGTTTGTTTCCAAAATGTAGCACATGCATCTCGATCGATAACTAGACGCCATCTTAGATTTTGATGAGCCTGAATGTTGTATATTATCCATCCTAGTGTCCACTTTGTAGCACGTTAAAGATATTTTCCCTAACTTAATTTTGGAGGGTCTATCTAGAACGCTGACAGCGTAAAGAAAGATTTTGTTTGTCTTTGAAAATGGCGACCAACTTTTTTTGAATTGGCTACCACTTTAAAGAATTTAGGAGCCAAGTGGCTATCGGAAAAAAAAGTTAATTTCACGCCCTGCATACATTATCCAGCAAACAGATGATAAGAATACTCAAACTTGTTGGTGATCATTTCTTTTACTTTTGTTTCTTTAAAGTTTGATTCAAAGGCAATATTGCAGGGAAAAAATAAATGGAGGTCACTCTTACTGGTTTAAGGGTTAAATGACCATTCCCCCAATGGGGCTTTTCTGGGCCAATACCAATGAATTAACAGAGTTTTTAAAAACTCTCAGCTAGCAGGAAGCAGACCAGTCAGATATATGTAAAGCACAGCCACAGAGTTAAACTAGGGGCAACCAAGATCAAATTCAGCAAGTAGCAAGGTGGAGGGAAATGGTTACAGATAGGTGACCAAATGTTGACACTTTTTTTCATTTATCATACCTGCACACTAGTGGGCAATTTCCTAAAAATATCATATATCTGATCTTTAAATCCTCTTGACAACATTTCATCAGCCTCATCTAAGACAAATATTTTGATTTTGTCTGTATCTGAAAAAAAAAATGTTGCTCTATCACAACAAATTATTCAAAGTCCAACCGAAAAAAAAAGATTTGTAAATAGAATAAAAAAAGATGGTAAGTTTTTGAGCTTGGTAAAGCAACAGAGAAGGATGTTTTTTTCATCTTATACAAGCATGGGACAAAGAAAAAATTCTGAGCCCCTATAAGGAATTGAACCTCAGACCATCAGATCCTGCACTCTGATGCTCTACCACTGAGCCACAGAGACTCTATGATGAGCAAGGTCCATGATGAGGTTCAAACATGGTATATGTACTGAGTACTGTTAGGATCAGCAATGTTGCTAATGTCATGTTTTGTAAATAGAATAAGAAAGATGGTAAGTTTTGAGCTTGGTAAAGAAATAGAGAGAGATGCTTTTTTTCTGTCGAGTAACAAGACAAAAAAACATCTTCCTCTGAACAAAACTTTACTTGCCAAAGAGACTGTGAAAAGGACCAAGCTCTACTCTCATAAATGAGATACTAGTCTTGCACATAACAAGGACATTTTTTTGGTTATTTGGCCCAAAACAAAGTTTGTACTGGTTTAAGTTACTTTCTCAAATCATAAGGTTAGAAATACATGTATTTATTGTCCATCTAAATGTCAGCTAATTTGAATAAAGGTACCAAGTTTTGATGCTAGCAATTTAGGACTTACTCAGGTGACTTCTGTTGATCAAGTCAAACACTCTGCCAGGAGTTCCAACAACAGAGTGCACACCTTTGCTTTTATCTTTTAAAGCCACAATGTCTTCATGGACACTGGTTCCACCAATACAGGCATGGCATCTGGCATCCATGTAATCACCAAGGGCAACTACAACCTTTTGAATCTGTAAACACAATGAATGAATTACTGAAATTACTGTTGCTGGGTTGATTTATCAACAATTGTATCAGCAACTAAAAGAAAAAAAAATAAATGTTCCTCGAATTTTATGTCCCTGAAAGAAACTTCCTGTTAAATCTGGAGAAGTTTATGAATGTCTTAATACCCAAAACAAGCTGCAGAGAGCTATGGTTGGTACAAAAGAAACACAACATAACTTCTGAAGTGACACATGAAAAAAAATCATAACCTCAATTAAAAAAACAGGCAAGAATAATTGCTGTTCACTTTTATTGTTCTGTTGAATGAAGAGAACCTTTGAGAGATCATTTGCAAAAGTCAGTTCCTAATTTTGAAATTTAAAAAACAAACAAAAACAAAACAGACACAATATTACCACCTCCATGTAAAGTTTAGTTTGTGACATTCCCTTCAACAATTTCTTACAAAAGGAAAGTGCTTCCCCAACCACAAAACCATAAACAATCATGTAACAGTGATTTGATTTTATACCTGCTGTGCTAACTCCCTGGTTGGTGCCAACACAAGAGCCTGACATTCCAGTAAAGACACATCAATCTGCTGCAAGATTGAAATGGAGAATGTGGCTGTTTTTCCAGTACCAGACTGGGCTTGTGCAATAACATCAAGTCCTAGAAAACAAGACATCAATATGCAACCCATGAATACATTATCTCTGCAAGCTAACTGATGCGCAAACAAGGTACACTTTATCTTTCATGAGAAGTCTCAAGACCAACGCCCCCCCTCAATACTCTTCCTTTGTTAGCCTCAAGATGAGAGAAAGCCAACGGTGGCCCAGATTTAAAATAGGCAAAAAGTGACACCCCTTAATGTTTTGGTAACCCTCTGATAAAAAGTGACACTCCTTTGTGTTTTGATGACTCTTTATTAGTGCATTGTAAGTATTTCTCATGCTTCATACAAGCACTAAACTACACTTCATCAAAGGAAAATTTGCTTTTAACCCTTTTACTCCCAGAAGTAACTAACATGTAGCTTCTTCCTATAATTTCTAGACACTATCTTGCAATCTAGCAAACAGGTAATGAGAATACACAAACTTATCCAGTAAAAGTTGTTATCTTGATCAAACACCAAATTCTGGTTAAAAATAATCCTTATCTTGTATATTTGGATAGGGTTCTTTCTTTGAAGGATTCCTACTATTATTTTGTAAGCAAGAGTCCCATGACTGTCTATACTGAAAAATAGGGCCATTTAACAGCTGATAAAGATAAGCCCATAATTTGCTTTGAAAAGAAAACTCAGATTTCTATGCCTTATTCATTGTAGAGCACATTCAAGAAACTTCAACACAGATAACACTAAGGCTGCAATAACCATTAGAATTTCCAGCCTCTCTACTAATAGCCTATTTGCTTTGCAATGTTGAGATTGTTTCAATATAACATTTCCACCACAAAGGCCACAGAAAGTTTTATGCCTAATGTAAGCAATCTTTCAAATTTCCAAAACAGGTGGTTTGTTTTCACTTTCACTTGAAAAATCAGTTGCATGAGATCTAGACTTAAACATGTTTCAGGGAATCAATACTGAACACTGCACATTTCCACAAGCAGGATCACATCTAGACTAATTACATGTTTCAGAATGTTACAAATCCACCAAAGAATCCAATCATTTCACTGAACCCCAATTTTTGATTCAAAAGGTTTACATCCAGCCTAAAAATATGCTTTACAACTAGATACAATCCACCACGAAACTGCTAATGTTGCGGAACACTGCACATACTCACAGTTTCACATCTATAATTTGTTTAGGCTATCCACCCAAAAACCTGATCATACTACCAATCACTGCACATTAAGACTTACAGCTTTGCACCTAGACTACAAACATGTTCCAAATTTTTCCCCCTTAAACAAAAATGTTCCCAATTCACAGTGCAATACACATTTAAACTTGCAAATTCATATAGACAGAAGACAAGTTTCAAAATGTTACACATTCTACCCAAAGTCTTGATCATTAACCAAATGCTGCACCATGTTGACTACCAAGAATAGAATGTAGAAGAATCCGAGTTTCAACATGTTACAATTTATCCCTCCTGCATACATTCGTATGTTTGCTGAAAAGTGGTCACTGTCGTGATCAAGAAGGAGCAATTCAAAGTTGTGCTCTATGCTGATTTACAGAAATGATCTGGTTTGGGGCTTACCCCAAAATAACTAATTCAAAAAGTCTTTTTGAAAACTTGATGTTCATTTGTTACTGAAATACGAAACTTATTTTCAGAGAACTTTCACCAGTCAGTTGACTGTAAGTTGAAATTGCCCATTATTTAATTCTTAACATTTTACTACACGAATCACATCGCACACTTGTGCGCTCCTATGTACTAGTTAAATATACATCTTTTGGAAAAAAATTAACCTCAACATTTTCAGCGACAAGACAAAGATTTCTACAACAAAGCGACAAAATGCTAAGAAAGACTACTGCGCTTTTCAAATTAATCCACTGACTTACCTTTACCTAAGCATTGGATTTCTCTTTTCACAGCGCTTCCACTAACAATTCAGTGTGATAAATTTTTAAAAGATAACACTGTGCAAGTGATGGTTGATCATAATTTTTTTCACTCCAAGGAATACTGAGCACAAAAGGACAGTAGTGAACCCCGATCCTCCATAAGTTATTTATTACAGTTAAAACTGATCATAAAATACTGCTTTGATCAGGATGAACGTATGGCACTAACCTTTACAACAAGGTATGATAGCTCTCTGTTGAATTGCTGAAGGTTTTTCAAACCTGAAATCGTAAAAATGTCGTTGATGTTAGGTTTACGCTGATGCTTGATTTAATTCAACGAAGATCTATTCGTCTATAATGAATTGAATCGAGCAGTTGTTGGCAAAGTAGACACTCACCCGTAAGCATAGATGCCTCGGAGTAAATTTTCTTTCAGGCCCATGTTATCAAATTTGTCAACAACTTCGTTCCAGTTAGTCTGAAGTATAAAAAAAATAGAACTGTAAAAAATTGACAATAAAATTTACTCAAAAGCATGAAACACGAAAGACAAAAAAATTCAGCTTTGTTTCACACATGTTAGACTTTGAACGAACCTCGATATCTCCGTCCTGTTCCATTCCTGGTGGACCATTTTGCTCG
The DNA here is from genome assembly GCF_036669915.1 of Pocillopora verrucosa. Classification (NCBI taxonomy): domain Eukaryota; kingdom Metazoa; phylum Cnidaria; class Anthozoa; order Scleractinia; family Pocilloporidae; genus Pocillopora; species Pocillopora verrucosa. The sequence continues at coordinate 22,894,206 of NC_089317.1, forward strand.
TCACGACCCCGGTCGGAGTCAGGATTTCTATGAAAAATTTTCAGACACCATAAGAGAAGAATCATAAGAGTTACGCAAGAAAAATGCTCACCAGCCGACTGAAACACGTGGTTCAAAATGGCGGTCGGTGGCGAAAAATTACAATTTGAAGACGCAATTTCCTCTCATCGTTAAGCATCCTAAGCTAGCTTCTTCATTTAAATTATAGCAGCTAAATTGCGCCTGAACTTATACTGCAACAGATGAAAGGGCTGAGAAGAGAAATCCATCACAGAATAACGAAAAACCAACCTAGTATCAGCGTAAGAGTCGTAAGACATGTCGCATGAGATAAGCAGCGGGAAAAGGAAGAAAATTGTTAAGAGCCGGCAGATAGGGGGGTGAATGAATTACCCTAATAGTACCCTATGACGTCACTTGACTTCCGGAGACTAGTCACGAATATTTCTAATTTTAACAAAGTTGTTTCTAACAACATTTCAAGATCACGAGAATTTAGACAGATTTCTCATTTTCAAAAATTTATTCTTGAAAAATATATCCGTCGGAACTCAGAGAAGAGGTGAATTTTATAAACGTGATTCGCGAAATGATCTTGGGTGATTCAAATTCATGTGAATAAGGAAAATGCAGGGGCGACCCTCTTAAAAGATTAAGAGGCTGTATTGTGCCGATAAGTCCTTGGTACTACATACTCTGGTTAACTTTTCATGATACATGACTTGACTTTAAACTCAAATTTATTCTACTGGAAATAAGTTAGGTCTGAAAAAGAAAATTATATTAAAAATTCTGGTTGCTATGACCCCATCGAAGAAGGTCAAACAGCTAAAAAAAGACAATGAAAAGCACGTAATTTATCGGGTCAAGTTCAAACTCTACAGCCTCCTGCAACTACCAAACATGATACAGCACAGACGGCTGAGTGGGACACAGCCCATGGGAAGAGGGTTTTTTCAATGAAGTATTTGATGCACTGTATAACAATGCAAACCCCCACCCCCACAAAAAAGTGTTTATAACATGGCTGGCGGTATTTTTTTTAGAGGGGCACCTTTTTTCAGAAATTTAAGTTTAGAGAAGAGCGCAGATGACTTTCATCTATTGCAAAAAAGGGTAAAATAGTTCTAGATACAAGTTCCTCGCAGGCGAGCGACAATTTAAGTGATGGCGAAAAGAACCCTGAACGGAAAAAAAATTCAGGCTTAGATGGGGTTCGAACCCGTGCCTCTCATACACTAGTTATGAAAATTGTTTCAATAAAAAAATCTGATTATTTTCTTTCTTGCATTCATTTTTTTTAGTGCCTCACCTCAACCAAAGGGTTTTAAAATCCGTATTTCCATCGTTAACTAGGCGATTTGTGCGCACCTTGTGAATTAAGTCACCTCCGTGTTTAAAACATATTTGGAATGTGTATATCTCTGGTTTAATTTTGTAAATAACCTTAAAGGTGTATGTGGAGCGGCTTAGGCGAAGCTTTCGTCCAAAAACACTTTGCTTAATGCGACTCTTTCTCCATGAGACTGCAACTACAACTGATCACGATCTTCTTTTTTCCTACTTCATCGTTTCAATATTTACTATCATTAACATTATGGTTATCAAAATTATTATTACATTTTATTATTTTCTATATTTTTCCACTCAACCGACAAACCCAGCAGAGAAGGAATTACGACTTGTCAAAGACTATTTTGAGTGTAGTTAACCTTTATGATTGGGGCTGTGGATCCGTATAAAATCCTCTCCTTTTTGAGAAAATTATTCAATAATCACATGGTTCCTTCTTCTTAGTTCAGCAAGCAATATTTTATAGAACTTCCTGTAAAACAGGAAGTTTTTTTAGAAAAAAACAAACATAAACCGAACGAGTTTCTCCCTAAATGGCATTTTGATTCGATTGACCGGAAGCCCAATGTCTTTCCTATGACCGGAAACCGCCGAATGAATATTGAAATTTATGGACTAATTTGGAGTGTTCTATCTCTAACGCCCTTAAAGAAGTTGTATAAATAAAGTATAAGCATTTCTTTTGTACAATAAAGAATAACTAAGTTAACCAAGACAGTAATCACACCTCTACCAGAGACAATTTTCCAACCTTATACACATTACGGTGGCCGTTCTACATTACAAATTCGGTTGATAAAACCAAATGACATTTCAGATCTCAGAGTTATAAGGCAGTTGTTTAATAGTTACTCATTTACAATGGAGGTCCTTGGTAAGGATACTGTTTTGAATTTAGCAGAAAAAGTCACAAAGACAAAGCAGTGGAAAGCAAAACTTAATGAAGGAAGTAAGGTGGTAATCAACACAAGAGGAAAACATTGGAAAGAAAATACAGCAAAGGAAGCCGCAAGGAAATTGAAACCAGAGGTGAAAATGAAACATATTTTCGTGTTAATTATTCCAGCAAAAATGAAGCCTTTTTCTATCAAATAGTGTCGAATCCTTTCAATTTTTAAATAGATAGTTAAACTTCCTTCGCAAACGAACAAATCATCCCAAATGCGACTGGCAATTTAGACAGGTATCGTGCTCGTATGAAATTTGATGAAGCGCACGGTTCGTTTGTGTTTGATGACTATGCTCGCGTTTTTAAGTCAAACTAAATTGATAACTATGGGAACACTTAAATATTTGTCACCTTTGCGATCGAGGTCTCTTTTACTCTTGCTAAGCCCAAAACACGTATTAACTTTATTTATAAAAGTTCTACCTTGAGACAGTATTTCCGCACGAGAGATTAAGAAACGATGATAGGAATGAAGATTGTAAATTTAAGCCTGGTGGTTTTCAAGTGAAAGATGTTGTTATTTAGTGAATGACACAAGCACACTCGGAGAGAAAGAACTCTATCCGAGTGCTCCTAAGAGGAGTCAAACTCACAACCTCCCGATTGTACTTCGGGTGCTCTACCACTGAACGAAAGTAGACTCGTGACAGGCCGGTTATGGGCCGTTTAACTAAGACCATGGTGTCAAACTTCCTTCATACAGCCAGGATAGGAGTTTCGATATGTAATACCTCTGCGTAATTAAGATGTAGGTAAATAAAGATGGTACATTTTAATTCTGGTGATTTTCAAGTAAAAGACGATATTAATCAAGATTTAGGTTCCCGTGCGATATTTGGTTTGTCTCAATTTTCTAAGTTCAATTAGTTTCAATCCGTGTTCATCTGCAACCATCCTCACTTCTTTTTTTGTGAATTTCCGCTTAAGACGTAAAAAGGAAATTATATTAATCATCAGTGTATGTATGTATTATCAGTAGCCCCGTAATGGGCTCCTGGTAATATTTTCACCTGACATAATACATGCAGTCGAGATACTGCGGTTTATATTCTCTTTATGCAGTTCTGCTTCACTTCGGCCTCGTTTACCTCTGGTATTTTATGTAGTTCTATGTAAATGCTTATCTTAGATATGCATGTCGTTTTATTTCAGTGGAAAGAGCTTATCAAGGTTCCCACGCATTTAACCACACAAGAACCAGGCCGTGAGGACAATGTGGTGTCTAAGGTGTTGACTCTGTTCCAACAAGCGACATCTATCTGTAGTTTAGAGGCAGAGCTGATTTTTAAGGATTATTCAGTGACCGTGAGAACATCTGGTGGACATGTGCAATTCGCTCGATGCCGCCTCATTCTAGACACGGAGAAAGGTAAAATTAAGTTCAAAGTCCACAAGTCGGCCGCTCTTGCCCTGGTCGTACCTGGTGCCGTGACCAAAGCCGTGCTTGCTTTGAACACCGCCCTTAGTTGTCTTCCTCTTCAGACCAAGTCGTCAATTGTCAAAGCGTTCGATGCCATCTTCAAAGTGCTCACAGCCGGGAGCTCCATAGATGACGTTACGACTCAGGATGACGTCAGCAACGACGAAATGTTCGAAGACGACGTCATCGATCCGGAAAAAGTTCCGAATGAGGCAGCCTTCACTGTCCCTAGTAAGTTGTTTTCTACGATCTTAAAAGTGGATGTTGAGATAATATGCCCAAGAAATGTGGTCGTGGAGTTCAAGAAAAGAGAGATCTTAGCTGCCTTGAGGAGACAGAGAGTGGTTCTGGATGCGAATCAAAGTCTGCAGATCATCAAAGAACCCCGCGTAATTTTAAGAGGGAAACAAGTCCAGGCAGCAATGACAGCTCTAGCCTTATGGGTTTCGTCTTGTTCGCAATTTAACGCTTGGCAAAATACTTTTGAAGTTGTGAAATGCTTGCAGAAAGCCCGCCCTTAAACGCACTGAACGATCAAATGATAAAAAGGCTTTTTACAAGCACAATGATAAAAATTTTGTGATTCCTAGCTGTTTACCCATGTTAAACTACGGCACTAAATTGTTTTTTTTTCTTTTCCGTTGTTGCGTGTTATTTCGTTCAGCGACCCCTCACCAGAAAACATTTCTAATAAAAGCCGCGAGAATTCTATTTATGCTTTTTGGGCGATGCAGCGATGAAATCCCTGTAAATTTTGTAATGTAGTTTATTCTCCCAGCAGGATTGGTTTGGTTTGTGTTATTGGAAAAGGACGAGAGAGAGAATTTTATTTCTGTCAACGTTAAGTTGTTGTACTGAACAATGCGTCTTTTTACGTAACACCAGTGCACTACTCCGCCTATGTCACGCAGTGTTCATTTTTTTCGTAATCGAAATGAATGAGTAACGGTAAAATAAGAAGGCCGAACTTCACCCGATCTTGACCCAATGTCACTTATTGTTTATTTCGGAGTATCTTCGTAATTCGACATTTGCACTAAAGATAGCACAATTAAGAAAGAAGAATACTTTAGAAAGAAATTATTCCGTGCCTAAATGATCCAAAAATGTCATCTTGTCAGTTCTTGCCGTGGCACTACAGAAGACAATAAAAAATCTCACAATCATTTCAGGAAGGCTGAATAATTGTTTTGTTTTGTTTTTTTGATTAAAAATAAAATTTTCCTTGCAGAAATATCTTAATAGGCGTGATCGGCACATCATGAAAACTTAAAGGACAATTTTTCTTTAAAGGGCATGTAAACCCAAAAATACATGTTTTTCTTATATTATGTAAAAAGTGGCGTAGAAGACGAATTTGAAATTCGTTTTGTCCAATTCGACTTATTTTAGGAGAAAATCGGTATTTTCAACTGAAATTCCATTTCCGGTAAAAACAATAGCAAGAAGTCGTGACGTAAGCGGTAGAACTAAAATATTGCGCAACACATATTCCCCAGTAGAACTGGTGTGGGAGTTCGTGTAAGTAGCGGTAGTTTGGAAGATGTTTTTTTAGAAGATAGCGACTGGAATGCCTTAAGCTTAGTAATACCCCGCAACTGAAATGAACTTTCAAATCCTGCTACCGCAGTACCGCAGTCCCGCAGTCGACATAATTTACATACTATGTATATATAAACCTCACGAAATATACCGCTTTTTGCTTGGTTCACCTTGTTGGTCCGTGCTACCGCAGTCCCGTAGTCAAAATAATTTACATACCAAAGCAAATGAAATGAACGCTAATGAACACAACGCAAAGCGTGCTACACATGAATATTCCTCGTTCTTTTATCCATGTGCCGAAACAAGCAAGTTAAACATGTATATACCTTGTTCTATTATCCATGAGCCGCAACGCAAAGCGTGGTACACATGAATATTCCTCGTTCTTTTATCCATGTGCCGAAACAAGCAAGTTAAACATGTATATACCTTGTTCTATTATCCATGAGCCGAAACAAGCATTTGCATATTTCTTGTTTTACGCAATACCAATTTTTCAAACGTTTGAAAAATAATATATTACAACTTTTTTGCCTTATTAACAACATAAATTTCACAACATCAAATTTATGCAACTTCTTGGCCTTATTTACATCATCTAATTTAACTTCAACCACAATTTATAACAGAAACCGGTGTAAGAATAATAACGAAGCTCATCGAGGCACGATTAACGATTCAAAACTTTGTCGAAAATTGTCTATTACGCTTTAAGGAGATAATGTTCTACACTTTTTCGAATATTGTCTAATACACTTAAAAGAATTAATGTTCTCTTGTATTGATGGCATACACTTTCTTTACATCGTTCAAAAAAACCCTAAACAAATCTTTATCGCGATGCATGTATCGCCAAATGAATTCCGCCAAATGAATTCCGCCAAATACGTGGAGAAAAGGTGCTTTCGAACACCAAACTTAGGCAGATTCGACTTTGCATGCCTCCATTGTCCTTCAATTTTATTGGTATGATCACCGTCTTTGTTCACGAATTCTACAGAGTGGTTCACTGTTCGGTGTTCGCCTCGAGTTTGGAGTACGCTTTCCAGCAGTCCGACACTATAATTGTTCCCGGTTCAATCCAGTCTTGAACAATGGGCAACAGTGTGTCTTCGTCTCGCTTCTCGACTGCCACCAGAAAACATTTCCTGCTTTCCTCCTCTATACCTCCAAGCACCCACTGCCCTTCAACGTGATGTCCTCTGTGGTACTTTCTTTTGTCAAATTTACTTTCGTCTATCTGAACAACCTTTCCTTTTCCGCCTAGTTTTTTTCGCTATATCAAGATGTGTTATTTCGCATACTTCGCGACAGAAACTGTCCCAGTCCACCCCCGTGCTTATTCATCCACTACGGGACTGCGGACCGCGGTAGCACTTTAGTAAAACACTGCGGACCACGGTAGCACTTTAGTAAAACACTGCGGACCGCGGTAGCACTTTAGTAAAACACTGCGGACCACGGTAGCACTTTAGTAAAACACTGCGGACCGCGGTAGCACTTTAGTAAAACACTGCGGACCGCGGTAGCACTTTAGTAAAACACTGCGGACCGCGTTAGCACTTTAGTAAAACACTGCGGACCGCGGTAGCACTTTAGTAAAACACTGCGGACCGCGTTAGCACTTTAGTAAAACACTGCGGACCACGGTAGCACTTTAGTAAAACACTGCGGACCGCGGTAGCACTTTAGTAAAACACTGCGGACCACGGTAGCACTTTAGTAAAACACTGCGGACCGCGGTAGCACTTTAGTAAAACACTGCGGACCACGGTAGCACTTTAGTAAAACACTGCGGACCACGGTAGCACTTTAGTAAAACACTGCGGACCACGGTAGCACTTTAGTAAAACACTGCGGACCGCGGTAGCACTTTAGTAAAACACTGCGGACCACGGTAGCACTTTAGTAAAACACTGCGGACCACGGTAGCACTTAGCTTAATACTTATTCATTCACTTCGGGTCCGCGGACCTGTAGATTTAAAGAGGGCGTGTCAGTTGCGGGGTATTCTGAAGTTGCTCCTAATCCAGAATCTTCAGGAGAGTCTGGGACACGTCCCTAACAATATGAGCCGCTTAGTGTTCACCGAAGCGATCCGTACGAAGACAGTACAGAACGTGTTGACAGCCATGCGACCTCCTCGGAAACTCAGACTGGTATTTAATTTACTGTGTGATTTATTTGTATTTGACATGAAAATCCAATAAAGCGAGGGTACAATCTAAAAGAATGCAACAGAAATTTTTTAAACTTGAGCTTCTGAGAGTGTTTTATATAAAATTATGAAAGGTGCGAGCGTGGAACTTGTCAACCAATGCCGACAACTCATGAAAGTGTTTGTTGTACGGAAATCGGGCAATTGTGGCAAAAGTAGAATACTGAAGGGCCTGAAACCCAGATAAGTTGTATCACTGAGCATCCAGGTTTTCAGTCAATTTGCCTTGATTTCTGCGTGATGGAGACGGCCAATTACGCGTACAGGCAGCAGCAAGGCACAGATAATCACACCGGAAACGAGTAAGCTAAATGTTTTCTGTTTCATCTGTTTTGTTACATTTTGAGATCGATTTGCTTGGGTTGTTTCTGCCATTGATTTAATAATACAGTACTAGAGCTAGTTGTTTTTCGCTTCTTTCCTGGCAGGAAATTTCGCTAAATTGCCTACAGATAGCTTGTTCGTTGGTGTTGGGAATATCTCGGCAAACACTTCAGGGTCGCTGTGCCATCTTTTGTGGTAAACAATATCCGAAACATTTTTCCAGCGGATTTTGGATCGCCTTACACTGGATTAAAACCGCCAAACCTTTGAGAGAAACAAAGGTATATGTTAATGCAGACCTTAGTTATTTATTATTTACAGCACTGGAGGTTGTGCCCGTTCTTTATGAGATATTTATTTATTACTTTCCTTCATCTCCGAAGCACTTCCATCGATAAACAAGTTGTACCATATACATTTCCTTGTGTGGCCTTCATAATTATGCAACCCTGTTTGTGTTTGCTTCGATTTGAAACACTGAAAAGATAGTTTTGCAAGCTGGAATCAGGATCTTTTAAGTTGTACTCAAAATGATGAATATTGTCCTACTGACCTTTGAATGTATTTTCACTGCGGTAAAAATCGTGACACAAATTCTTCTGCTGTTTCTCTGTAGGGTTTCTCAAAGGAAGCACCAAGTGGGGCTGGCAAAGATTTTCTTATAGAACATAAGGGTTGATTATGGGATCCTGTATAGAATTCTTTGCATCGAACCAACAAAATTCCAGATCACGTTATTACACACTGGCATCAACGAATTCTCTTTCTTTGATAAGTGTTTCGAATTCAGGCAAAGGATCAGAAGGGTCAGTGTCCAGTTTATGGGCTCAGCGCTGGCTCCCGAACAACTGGCTTCCCCATAATCTTTCATTAGATGAGAAAATAGATGTTTTTAGAGAACCAATAAACTATCATTGTTTAATTAACGAAACGTTTTCATGTAAATCGATTTTGTACTGTGTCCGTTGACCTCTAACGTTTGAAGAGCTCAACTTCTTTCTCAGTTCGGTCGGCCACTTCCGAATCCTCGTCGTCTACCGACTGTATGGGTCGTTTTTATACTTCCGAATAATTTGCTTCTAGTAAGGCCTGAATCGTCGGTAAAGCACCAGGAAGAAAAATGACTGCTACAAACAACAGAATGTTCGAACGGCTCGACGAAATCGACGAAATTTGTCGCTTCAAATTTGCGTCATTTGGAAATATTTGCATTGTATGCCCAGTTTTGTTTGAATCAGTACAAAACTGGACGACACAACGCTTTACCATTACGAAAAAATTGAATATTTTGAAGCAAAATGTAAGTAAAAAAAATCATGACGAGACCGGCAAACAACGGCTGTAGAAAAGACTCCTTCGTGCCTCACGTGATTATAAAACGAGACTTTGAAGGGTCCACCCGTGACGTCACAGGAAAGATGGCGCCATTCAAGAAGGCGAATGTTTCGAATTTGGAAGAGCTTTTACAAAGCGAAAATGGACTTTTGAGAAAAAACGAATGGTACCTTTGGTGTACTTGATATATTTACTAAACATCCATGTGGAAAGAAAATGAATGTTTTTTGGGTTTACATGCCCTTTAAAGTGAAAGCGTTTTACATTTTTAAACCAGCGCATTATTCCTAGCAGATAAAAAGATATAATTTTTTCGGTTCTTACCGTGACACAACAAAAGCTGATAAAAATAAAAAAATTACAAATCTTCTCTAGCACCGTCTTTTAGCATCATTACACAAACTCTAGGTCTTCCTAATACTACAAAAATTGTGCTACATTAGTGGCAACATGCATTCTTAGTTAGACTGCCACAAGAGTCCGATTTTGGATTTTAGACACTTATGTCCAATTTCCTGGATACAAGGGTCTGATGTTGGATTTTGAACATTAGGGTCCGATTTTGGATTCTTGACACCAGCTTCCATTTTTGGATTTTGGACATTAGTGTCCGATTTAACAAGCAAATTTAGGTTTTGGAGCCTAGAGGATAGGGTAATCGTTAAGCTTTTGAGCTTGCCCCTTTAACTTATTAATATATTACTATTTTTATCATAATGAATATTGTTGATGCGATAATTTGTTACTTTCTTATTTTTCCGGAAAAGTTTCAAAAAAAATTGAAAAGATTTAACTGTAATACAACCAGCTATATTAACCCGATGTATTTTGAAAGCATGCGATCAAGACTTCATTTTATCAATAATAAAGTACTCTATACCTATAGTTTTCAAGCCTTTGCATTATATTGGATATGTTTTGAATCGTTTCTGTTGGAAGGTTCGATTGCTTTGCTAAATTACCAATTTTTCAGTTTCTTAGAAAAGCAAACAAATAATCTTTCATTTTCCGCCTCTTAGAAGAAAAGGGGAAGTTTCATTTGAATTAGTGGAGGGGGGGGATAGGGGGTGATAGTTCGGAATGACGCTAGCGGGGGACATATTGCTGCAACTACTCGCCTCGTTTGAGATGACGACGAAATTCTGACACGGGAATTTCACCCCTGGTGAACTCGTACAGAACTGTTCAGTCACTTGCTTTGGAGTCAATGTACACTTATCACTTATTAGCTGACCGTAGAGAGCTAGCTACCGCGGTGGCTTAGCGTATAGTGTGTGACGACCAGACGATAAAATACTTTGATTTCGTTACCCTGATCGAGAACTCGAAAAACAACTTTGTTATGAGTCAGTCAACACTCAGCTTAGGATAATATGTCATATGTCGAAAACGCACCAAAGACACGTTCCCTGATTAATCAACTCTTTTAATCGACGAATACAATCCAGGTATAACTAAAGCATCAACAACAACTCGACCGCGTGCAGGATTTCTCAACCAACTAGAAAGAAACGTGATACCTCGGAGCACAAAGTACATTCTGGGAAACTGATTGATTGGAGACATTTCCGGTCATGACAAAAACAACTATAGCGAAACTAAAAACGACTTAAGGCATTGTTCACAGTTCCCGACACCATATTTAGACAAATATTAAATGTTTTATTTTGAAAATTTTTTAATACAACAGATGCGGACCGTGCAGGCGCACACCGACAGCATTTACATCAGCGTTCGAGACTTCGAGTTCGGAAAGATGCCTTGTTAAATAAGAACTCATGGTCAAACTGTATACCCCGCATAGGATTGAAATTTGCGAAAACCATGGCCACTTTGATGGTACATGATCGTCTTGTCCAAATGTTCTGAGGGAGGGGTATGACACTACGTTCATCCGGCCCAGGACTACGTCGGATACCACGATTCTGGGAAAGTGCAGTAGACCGTATCGTTTGCGAATTGTCGAAAAGAGTGAGGCACAACCCTTTTGCTGCTCATTAGAACGAAATTTCAATCATGAGATTTTCTTGCTGTTGTTTCCAGGTATGTAGACAATGTTAGAATTATCGCTTTTCATAGCTAGGTGGTTGCTCACTTCTATTTGGTCTTGTAAATCAGGAAAATTTGGAACACGCTTTGGGTCAATCTCTAAGCGGAAGTACTTGTAATGCATCGACGCAAACCGTTTCCCTCATAAGATGAAATATGTTTACAATTCGTTTCCTTTCTACTTAAAGTTCATGTGTTGTTGCTCGTCTTGTTCGTCTGGTTCTTGAGGAAGAAACCGTGCGTGCCCTTGTAAGTTCGAAAGATTGTTAGAATCTGAAAGAGTTTTATGAACCACGAATTTACATTTGATTGTGAATCTTTCGGTTTAAAATTAGGAATGTTAAGTTGGTTTCTTGTCACAAAACCAGAGATGAGAGTAGTTGTTGAATATTTGGCCCCATTATCCGAAATTTTCGTGTGACTGTACCTTTGCACTACGCTGTATCGTGTTTCTGTAACTCGATTGCACTCTCTCTCAGACAAACTTCTACTCCCCCTAACCCCCCCCCCCCCCTCCATAACGCGTCTAAACCAAAAATTTATCCCAATAAATCTTGGAGGTTTCTAGATGGTCGAGTGGTAATCGTAAGCACGCAACGAGTGCTAGAGAGCCAGATTTTTACTGTCAGCTTTCATTGTATAAATTTACCCTTTGCAGTACAAGATTTTTATCTTTTTTACTTTTGTTCATGTTCCTAGCTGCTGATCGAACGGTTTTGTTTTTATTTTCAGGTAAGCGATGAGGAGAAGCCTCTTCTTTCAGGAGACAAAAAGGTAAACTATATGTTGAGGAAACTCGATGGTCGAGTGGTAATCGTAGGCGCGCAACGAGCGCTAGACAGCCAGATTTTAAAATGTCAACTTTCATTGTATAAACTAACCCTTTGCGATACAAGATTTTTTATCTTTTTTACTTTTGTTCATGTTCCTAGCTGCTGATTGAACGGTTTTGTTTTTATTTTCAGGTTAGCGATGAGGAGGAGCCTCTTCTTTCAGGAGACAAAAAGGTAAACTATATGTTGAGGAAACTCGAAATTGACGCTTACAACCTCGCTGAATGGGAAACGTTGATATAATTACAAATTCTCCAGGAATGTTGGTATTCTGAGGAGATGAGTCAGTTATCTCCCACACAGATCCTTCGTGCGGGTATCCCCTCCATACCTTGACCACGGAAGGTTCTTGTAAAGGTATTTAGTTTAGAGTACCGTCAATGAACGAAAAAAGGGATTGTGTGACCTATTAATTTTGTGTGACTCTTACCATTTTGGCAGACTTTTCTCCACCTTTTAGATGCATACATTTTTTTTACTTTTTGTTATTATTTTTGTTGTTGTTTTTTTTTTCTGTTAATGTTTTGTTTTGCTTTGTTTTTGTCTGTGTATTAATCAGAAATATGATAAGCAATTGGAAAGTCCCGTGAGAAGCTGCACACCCCATGGCCAAGAAACGCTCCCTAGTAGATATTCCGACTTCGATAACCAAAGCGTCAAGGGAATGCAAGGTGATCGTGCACCAGATGAGAATGTCGTACCCGATGTTGAAACCAGACAGAACCGTCGCAAGAAAAGTCCAAAAGCTGAGTCGAGCGCAAGTGGAACAAATTCAGTCAAGCAGGCTGCTAATTCTGGCGAAAAGGGAACCAAGCCTGAGAAGAAAAAAGGAGAGACTAAGGACGAGCTAAGCAAAGTTCTCGACTTCAAAAAGTTCGACATTTCCGAGTTGGATTGCATTTTCGCGGATTTTAAAACAACGTTGGATCCATTCGTCCAAAATCGCGAGGACATGGCCAAAGCAGAGGAATCCTTTAAGAAAGCTGTTACCACGCTGGAACAAATCACTCCGCATGCGCAGTTCAGTGAATATGTGCACGCCCTGAAGACGCGACTCACATCAGAGGGAATCGTAGTCAAGATAAAAGAAGGAGCTCTGGCCATTTACACAGAGGGAAAAAAGACAGTACAAGAAATTCTTGACGCAGTAGCTGCTGTAAATGCCATACTCAAACTGTCGAAGGAATTAAAAGCTATGCCGATGATTATCGCAAGAGGAAGTGACGATGCAGTCGAGAGAGCTGAAGGAATGGATCTGCAAGGAATCTTGAAACGAGAGTTTAAGAGCGTGTGGGACTTGGGAAAGATCCCAAGGCTCAAAAAGGCCTTCAGCAACAACGTCCAACAAGTGAGGAGAGCTCCTGACATGGTGCACGATTTCTACAGCCAAGCCAAGAAGATCATCCTTGAAATTTATCATGCTTTTGCCGATGAAGAGGAACAAAAGAAAGTTGAAGGGGAGCTGAACGAGGGCGACGACACTTCAAAAGAAAAAGATAAAAGCGAAGGCAATGAGGCGGAAGGAGCAAATGGAGGAAGCACCTCAAAGAAGAAGACTGACAAGAAGGAAGGAAGTAAAGCTGATAAAAATAAGTCCAACAAGGAAAAGGACAAAGAGGAGTTTCACAAGAAGTTGAAGTTTGATTCAGTGGGTCTTGATGACATTGATAATATGTTTTCTTCCCTCGCAACTGCCATCAATCCGTTCGTGGAAACGCGTGAGAGCCTGCAAGCCGCCAAAGAATCTTTCGAGAATATTGTTAAGAAGATACTTAACTTTGACGCAAAGAAGGAACTTAAAGAGTACATCAAAGAGTTAAAAAAAGACGCCAAGGAAGGTAACATTACGATCTACATCGATGAAACAGATGGCGAGATTAAAGTGAAATCAATTAAAGGCGTAAAACCGCCCAAGCCTTACCGTGATGCAGTTGAAGCGCTGAAGAACATCAGAACAGCCGGAAGTGAAGCAGTGGAACGTGAGGCAGACGTACAGCATGGAATAGAAGAGTTCATGCACAGAATCACTCAAATCAATCCACAGCGTGACTTTCACAGCTTGCTTAAGAAGAAGTCTGATGTATTCGCTCTTCCAGGGAAGATAAAAAGATTCAACGAGAATCGTAAAAAAGCACAAGAGATTCCGGGTATTGTCAAAGAGTTCTGCCTGTATGTGGAGCGCATTCTAACCGACATCCTTGAAGCTTTGACAGGGGAAGAGGACTCAGCGACAAAGAAAGAAGAGGGCAGCGGTGGAGAAGGAGATAAAAGTCCGACAGATGAGAATCAACCAAAGAAATACGAGTCGCATCATAAGCCATTGGAAGGTCCCGTGAGCAGCTGCACATCCCATGACCAAGAAACGCTCCCTACTGGATATTCCCACTTCGATAACCAAAGCGTCAAGGGAATGAAAGGTGATCGTGCACCAGATGAGAATGTCGTACCCGATGTTGAAACCAAACCAAACCGTCGCAAGGAACGTCCAGAAACTGGGTCGAGCGCAAGTGGAACAAATTCAGTCGAGCAGGCTGCTAATTCTGGCGAAAAGGGAACCAAGCCTGAGAAGAAAAAAGGAGAGACTAAGGACGAGCTAAGCAAAGTTCTCGACTTCAAAAAGTTCGACATTTCCGAGTTGGATTGCATTTTCGCAGATTTTAAAACAACGTTGGATCCATTCGTCCAAAATCGCGAGGACATGGCCAAAGCAGAGGAATCCTTTAAGAAAGCTGTTACCACGCTGGAACAAATCACTCCGCATGCGCAGTTCAGTGAATATGTGCACGCCCTGAAGACGCGACTCACATCAGAGGGAATCGTAGTCAAGATAAAAGAAGGAGCTCTGGCCATTTACACAGAGGGAAAAAAGACAGTACAAGAAATTCTTGACGCAGTAGCAGCTGTAAATGTCATACTCAAACTGTCGAAGGAATTAAAAGCTATGCCGATGATTATCGCAAGAGGAAGTGACGATGCAGTCGAGAGAGCTGAAGGAATGGATCTGCAAGGAATCTTGAAACGAAAGTTTAAGAGCGTGTGGGATTTGGGAAAGATCCCAAGGCTCGTAAAGGCCTTCAGCAACAACGTCCAACAAGTGAGGAGAGCTCCTGACATGGTGCGCGATTTCTACAGCCAAGCCAAGAAGATCATCCTTGAAATTTATCATGCTTTTGCCGATGAAGAGGAACAGAAGAAAATTGAAGGAGAGCTGAACGAGGGCGACGACACTTCAAAAGAAAAAGATAAAAGCGAAGGCAACGAGGCAGAAGAAGCAAATGGAGGAAGCACCTCAAAGAAGAAGACTGACAAGAAGGAAGGAAGTAAAACTGACAAAAGTAAGTCCAACAAAGAAAAGGACAAAGAGGAGTTTCACAAGAAGTTGAAGTTTGATTCAGTGGGTCTTGATGACATTGATGATACGTTTTCTTCCCTCGCAACTGCCATCAATCCGTTCGTGGAAACGCGTGAGAGCCTGCAAGCAGCCAAAGAATCTTTCGAAAATATTGCTAAAAAGATCCTTAACATTGACGCAAAGAAGGAACTTAAAGAGTACATCAAAGAGTTAAAAAAAGACGCCAAGGAAGGTAACATTACGATCTACATCGATGAAACAGATGGCGAGATTAAAGTGAAATCAATTGAAGGCGTAAAACCGCCCAAGCCTTACCGTGATGCAGTTGAAGCGCTGAAGAACATCAGAACAGCCGGAAGTGAAGCAGTGGAACGTGAGGCAGACGTACAGCATGGAATAGAAGAGTTCATGCACAGAATCACTCAAATCAATCCACAGCGTGACTTTCACAGCTTGCTTAAGAAGAAGTCTGATGTATTCGCTCTTCCAGGGAAGATAAAAAGATTCAACGAGAATCGTAAAAAAGCACAAGAGATTCCGGGTATTGTCAAAGAGTTCTGCCTGTATGTGGAGCGCATTCTAACCGACATCCTTGGAGCTTTGACAGGGGAAGAGGACTCAGCGACAAAGAAAGAAGAGGGCGGCGGTGAAGAAGGAGATGGTCAGAAATGAGGCGAGGGACGAAATCAGTTAGCCAAAGAGTGATCCATGCAAATTAGACTGGAGTAGCTAAAAGAAATGAGACAGATGAACAAAGAATCAAGTGTTATCATGAAACTAAAGACCACTGAGTATCTTAGAGAGAATAGAGCAGAAATAGGTTGTTGTCGAGAAAAAATAGGGCTTCTTATTCAAAAAAATATGTTGACTGGTGTATATCATTTCATGTTCGAAACATAACATTGGTCGATCTTGATTTGGATTGCTCATTTTTCTTTCTTGGAGGCATCCTAAAGTTGTAATTTCCCCCCGTATTTTTTTAATAAGTTTTTTCTTCATTAACTTTCGTGTTTAGAAGCCAAATTTATTTCTTTGTATTGATTACTAGAAATTTGAATTGACTAAAGGGTTACAATATATGTATCATGGGTTACAATGTGTGTATCATTCCTTTTTACTTCGGACGTTATCCCTTCCCGTTAGAATTTCAGCAATGAAATATCAAATGGGTATTTTGTGTTTCGCTCGTCAACAGCTTGTTACGCTTTGGTACGCGATTGGATTAAACACAGTCATGCGACTGAATACTACGCTGAAGCAGGAGTTACAGTTTGCCTAACCTGCCGGGTAACTGTAACTCAGTGAAATGTTTCACAACTGCTTGGCCGTGGATGTCTGGGTACGAGAGTTCAGTTAGTCACACCCAAGTCTAAAGGATGAACCGTCAATTCTTGGGGCGAGAGAAGGACTTGTTCATTTCCACCCCACTATTTTCAGATCGTAAACAAATAGTTACGACTTTCGCCTAGAAATTGTAAGGGAGTTAAAATCCTAGGATGAGCTCTGTATATGAAAACAACGCTAATGTTTTCTTTTCATTTATTGCCCCGGGCTTAGTGGTTGAAGATTTCGTCAAATTTAACTAAAAGTCCAAAAACAATCAATGGAGCCAAAAGTTATGAACACACTATTACTTTAACGGAGTATCCGCCATCACCTTGCGTGACATAATACGTAACTTGTGTGATGCTCAGACAGCAGTGACAACATTCAGCGGAGTTGCGTATGAGCATATTTACTGTTGTGTCTTTGCTCGTTGCAGTTACGAACTCGAGGTAGGGCACTAATTCAAAGCTTTCTTTCGAGTTCCTAGGCGATAAAATCGATATAGTTTTCAACAGATCCCATCATGGCGATGCAGGACGTTATAAATAAGGTTAAGGGGACAGCTCTTGGAGTTGCGGGTTACTTGACGCCTGTTTTGAAGGTGCGTTACAAAATTTTCTACTTAATCGAAAATCCAGCTGTGCAATTTTGTTTTTTCGCTTATTTTCAATCAATTTAGAGAATTAACCATCTTTTCTGTCAATATAGGAGTCAAAGTTTCAAGAAACGGGCGTTATTACTCCGGAAGAAGTACATATGTAGGTTTTTTAGCTGCGTAATCCATGTAAATATAGTGGAATTTGTACTCAAGAAGCGATCGTTTAACCATTTGCGCTTAGATTTTAGCTTCCAAATGTTATAGTAAAGTTCGGATATAGCGCGCGCTGTCATTGGTTGAAACAGCGCGCTATATGAGAGTAAAGAACATAGAGCAAGAGTGCTAAAGCTGTCATGCCAACTGCCAAATTGTACTATATATGTCCGACCATTTCCCGGACTTCTCTCTAGCTTTTATTCACTCATTGAAAGTGAAATTTCGGAACAAACGAGCCGGCAAACCACACTAAAGTTGAAAGATATTGTGAAACTCAACAAGTGCGGAGGAACACTCGACTACATCTCGTGTTTCTACCTACACTTCTTTCATGCTCTAGCCGCTTCCTGCGTGCTTTACAATAGAACAGAGCACAGTCAAGGCTTCTCCGTTAGTAAAACAGACTAACCAATTTTTATTACATGACCAAACAATGTCTTTCACTTTTGAGTGCTTAGAGCGATGCTTATACGAAGGAAACCAAAACAACAATTAATTGTCTACTGTAGATCTCAATCAATCATTAATGAAGAAAACAATTACAAAAAAAGATAGTTTACCTTTGAGAGGAACGCTTTGTTTTAGGACAGTGTGGGATGATGTGGATATCTTCTTTTCAAAGTTATTGCCATGTAAAGATATGCACATGTAACTTCTCCCCAAAATATCCATATATTATCTAGCAAAAAAGTCCATGAGGATAATCAAACTTATCAGGTAGAAGTTGTTGTCTTGATCTAACACCAAATTCTCATCACTTATTCACAAGGAAATGTGAAGTAGTTTAAGGGGAGAATTAATAACCAGATCCTGGCAGTTAGAAAGATTAAAGGGGCCGCAATGTGAAATCCAAGCTTGTCCACAAGCTACAGACTGCAATAGGAGGTCTTCTAAGCAGCAGTAGACTGCCAATAACTAGCTTTTAATAAAACCCTTGGTTCAAACCATTTACTGTATCATTATTAGTGATACAAGTAATTCAATGTGTTGCATATCTACTTATTTTTTTTTTTGTGTGATTTACAGTTTGTGGCAGCAGGAGACCACTTAGTACATCACTGTCCAACATGGAAATGGTTTGTGTCTGTCTTGTTTCGTTGAGATTATATGATCTACAGAGGTTTTTCACTTTCACTCCAAGGAGTGATACAGAAGTTACTTCTCTCAACAATATCAATGTAATATCTGGCAAACAGTTGATGAAAATATAGACAAATATCAATTGATAGGAGATACTGTTGAGATCAACACCCAGTTGACTGGACTGAAGCAACTGTTCGAAAGGCTGATGCAGAATCAGCAACCTGTTCAATCTCCTATTGTTATTAAGTAAATTTCTCTGGCAAAATTATGATTTATATTCCAAATTGATTCTGTCTTTTCTTTCCTAGGGATTCAGGACCTGATGATACTAAAATAAAGAACTACCTTCCAAAAGACAAGCAGTTTTTGTATACAAAGAATGTGTGAGCTGGCACTGGAGCTGTATGACCTGAGGGTTGCTGGGATGCAGGCATAGTGGCGGCCATCCCTTGAGTTGTGTGACCTGAGGGTTGCTGGGATGCAGACGTAGTGTGAGCTGGCACTGGAGCTGCATGACCTGAGGGTTGCTGGGATGCAGGCATAGTGGCGGCCATCCCTTGAGTTGTGTGACCTAAGGGTTGCTGGGATGCAGGCATAGTGTGAGCTGGCACTGGAGCTGCATGACCTGAGGGTTGCTGGGATGCAGGCGTAGTGTGAGCTGGGACTGGAGCTGCATGACCTGAATGTTGCTGGTTTCCAGGTGCAGTGGTAGCCATCAATGGAGTTGCATGAGCTGAGGGTTGCTGGGATGCAGGCAAAGTGGGAGCTGGTACTGGAGCTGCATGACCTGAGGGTTGCTGGGAGCTGATACTGATGGTGGTTGAACAGGGTGCTGTTGAGAAGTCGGATTGCATGCGTCATTGGTTAAGGCATTTAAGGATCTTTTCCTCTTTTGATGATACATGCTCCACCAGCTTCTTATTTGTTGCTCCTTAAGTACCTCCACTCCTCTTTCTCTCTCATGCATGCAATTACATCTTTTGGGTCAGCCCGCATGCCACAGGTAGCTTGCCTGTTGTAAAACAACATCATAATCTCTTTCTGGGCTAAGCTGAACACAGTTTTCTTGCCAGAGTTTTTCTTTAATGCAAACCCACTGGGTGGTGAAGGGAAAGAGGATGGCCGGGGAACATTATCCAGGGTTGGAGCCAGCACTGTTTCAGGAGCATGATTGATAAACCAGATGGTGTAGACATCTTGTGGCTGAATGGAAACAGCTGACTGCCTTTCCAGAGGCTCTGGAAGCTCTGATGAAATAGAAGACCCCGTCACACCAGCCAAGCAGGATTCTCTTGAAGCCAGCTTTTTTTTATTTGCACCTTGGTCTTTTTTACCATTTTCCCTACACCAGCC